>NC_048303.1:39291368-39538707 GCF_013100865.1 Trachemys scripta elegans
CCTCTCCTGGAATTGACACCTCCTCATCTATTATTGGGAGTGGACTACATCCACCCTGATTGAATTGGCCCTGTCAACACTGGTTCTCCACTTGTGAAGTAACTCCCTTCTCTCCATGTGTCAGTATATAATGCCTGCATCTGTAACTTTCACTCTATGCATCCGAAGAAGTGAGGTTTTTCTCCACGAAAGCTTATGCCCAAATAAATCTGTTAGTCTTTAAGGTGCCACCAGACTCCTTGTTGTTTTTGTACCATACAGAGACCTAAAACAAACCTGAAAATCGTTTTGGGAATTCCGAGGACTCCAGAGCTGCATTGTCACAGCTCTAATTTTTTCCTCCAAGAAAAGGCAAATAGTAACTGGTATGATTGTTAGCATCAGACTGTTTCCTGAAGTTAGGCTTTGTCTTTGCTCATTCGCAATGTTGGCAGCTTGCCCTTCCAAACTAGCCCTTCCAAAGCTATTGGCAATCTCCAGTAATGGATCCAACTTTCCTCCTTCCTTCAACTAAATTTTATCTGTTGAGAATTATATAAATCCAAATCACAGATGGTATCCTAATCATCTCTAGTGCCTGTAGAACATCACCGAGACTAAGCAGGGAAAGATTCACATTAGTTGCCTCTTGACAGATCTGCTGCTATAGAGGCAACCAATTTAGTCCAAATCTGAACATTACCCAGATAGATAGAAAACTCCTTCACAACTGAAGGGCTTATTTTAGCTCCTGACAGAGGAAATAAAACAAGGGAGATGGTAATTTTTTGGGGCGGGGACAGAGAGGAGGAGTTCCATGTGAGCTCAGACAGACACTGGTATTTTGACAACACTGATGTGCTCCAGTTTGCTGACTGCTTGATCTGTAGCTGACTTAAATCTTGAGTTTGGAAAGCTTTGGGAGCATCATATTTCCAGGGAGAAGAAGGAAGCGTGTCAACAGGCTTCCAGGTAAACTGAAGAGAAATTTGTGCTACTTTCTGCGTATTTACTGTGGCTTGATGTAAAACCTTCTTGTTTCTTCATGACTTAATATCATCCTGTACCGCTTTCCTGTATCAATTGTTGAGCTTTTTGGCTATCACACAACCAACACAAACACTCAAGTCTCCTATTCCCTTGAATTCAGTGGTGGACCCTGCAGTGAATTCACCATGACTAATGCATTTCCAACAGGAAGGAAATATTGGTTTAGGGAGCAGGGTCTGAAAGCAGGAACCAAGAGAAGTATATGGGAGAAGAGTGAATAGAGGGTATTTAAGTCATTCCGACTGAATGGGGAGATGGAAAGAAACATAAGGAGAGCAGAGAGGCTGAGGGTTTAATGATATTTGGTTACATAGGCTAACAGTGTGCATAACTGTTGGCTGAATTATTTACTAGTGTTGGCTGTCCCTATTTGAGGGAATGGGAAACGGAGAAGGTATGTAGTGGTACCATAGTGATGTGAGAATGAGCTAGGGTGGAGGAAGCGGTGTTGCTAAGAGGAAATAAAAATGGGAATGAAAGGGGATGGGAGTAGCAATGTGACTGCATAGAAAGGGAGAGGGGATGCAGGAGGGAAGGAAAGGGGCACAGCTTTGAAAGCTAGAAAGTTAATTATTAAAATTTTTAATGAAAGCTGTGTTTTGTATGTAATCATGCAACTCCAATGCCTCTGCCTTAATCTGACCCTGTCCAACCTGATGCTGCCACTGCTTTTTAGCCCTCTTGCTTCCCTTATCTCTGTGTAGAATTTAGAATTCATACTCTTTGGGGCTTCTCTGTCTGCAAAATGCCTAGCAGTCTGTCTGTTGCACAATTATAAATAATCATATTTGACCCACTGTAATAAAGTCAGCATCTTTAAAATTAATTACCAAAGGAATAATAATTATTGTAGTTTTAATTCTATTGCTACATTCTTTAAACCTCCAAATGAGTGTGCTTGTGGTCAGGAGCCTGTGATATGCAAGTTACTATGAGTATTGAATTATAATATTTCTAGTACTCAGTTTAATTACATTTTTTCTAAATAAAATATGGAAAGAAAATCAGTTAAGTATCCTTAGGTATTTTTAAATGTTCTAATTTCACATTTAGGGAAGAGATATTAGTTTTTAGCTGCTATTGTGAAATCTATTAACTTGCTTTAGTAGGTTGAAAAGTTACCATTGGAAGAAAATACTAACCGTGAGAACAAGTTTAATCAGAGCCGTATTATGGCGAACTAATCCAACTTGGCTTAGTATGGTACCTTTGTTGGATTTATTGAACAGTGCATAAGAGCATCAAAGAAAATCTATGAATCTGTCCATACAATGTAATACTGTTGAAAGGTGTACTGGATGTTGACCTTTTGAAAATAAATAGCCCTTGGCACGCTTCACCTACCTGTGACTTTGATTTCAGTTCAGTATCTGTGTCTATGAATCAACAAAATATATATAGAAGAGGAGTATATTTTTAGTACTTTATTAATTAGATAATTCCTAATTATTTGCCTGAGTTCTAGTCTTAAGTCAGTACCATTAATAGATGTGTAAATAACATGTTAAATCTGTAGGTTTTTTTTATAGCAAATAAAGCAGGAAAGAGAAAAGTGCACACTTGAAAATCAGTTAATTTTTTTTCTCCTCACATAGTCAAGTGACTAATGCAAGAAACCTCAGGATATATTAAATTTAAAGTTTTTACACATGTACACTGTAAAAAATGCCTGAAGTGTATGAAAAAATACTGTTTGTTTTTGTTTGGCCTTTGTTTTAGTGAATTTTTGCAAGACACAGAATGGTCTGAATTGTTAATGTCCTTCCAGTGTTGCCCAGTAGTGACCTCGAGGGGACTGCTGCTAGCAATGGGAGAGCTTGTCCTCTCCATTTCATTTTTGTCTACTCTGGTGTCATGCATGTCAAGTGTGGTGGGGAGTTTGAAATGTATATACTTGTCCACTAGTACCTGGATTGAGATAATCAACTCATTTCACATTGGCTTTTCAGTGGCCTACCTATTGTAATAACAAATTTTACTTACGGTTGACCTGAGCTGGATTCAGGCTGGTAATCTCTCCTTTTAGTTAGCTAAACCATGGAAGCTTTGCAGTCCTGCTAAAAACCTGTTGTTATGGAACATTGTTATGCCACGAAGTTATTCCTCTTCTAGGTTCTGCTAAGAAAATCTCGTAAATATTTTCAAAAAATGGGGTCATTCTATGATTGAAAAGAATTTTAATGTAATTCTGTCTGTCATGGGTACTGAGAAGATTTTTAATCAGGATGGCATTTAAATATTGCTCTGTAAAAACTGATTTTTTTTTTTCAGGCAGTCTTTGCCAATATTTCATGTCTGCACATCTGCCTTTTAATTGTTATTTTTTATTTCTTTTAAGAACCTACGGATTTGCAGTATGTGGCTAGAAACATTAGGCAGGAAGAAAGCGCTGGACTGGCAAGTGTAAGAAGCCTGGGCAATGACTTTTTTTGGGAATGTTGCACAAAATATGTAGTTGTTTACAGCTGTGAGGGTGTAGGTGTTGAAGGGAAGTTTAAGGTCTTTGCTGAAATTTGGTGTGGTATTAATAAAAAAAGTGTGCTCATGAGAGAAAATACATTCCTGTAGTGAATAATTGTTTTCCTTAATTACAAGATTCTATGGCTTTTTTTTCTTTTCTTTTTTTAAGTATAAAAGGACTTGAAAAAAAACTCTTGACATTTTTTCTGAAATTCAGAAGAATGATGCTGGATCCGCCCACTGCCTTCCTGCTACTGTAGTATTTGCCCATCATTCATGAAGCTCCCTGACTAACAGCACTAGCCCCCAAACAAAAGCTAATATTTCCTGATGCGGATGTGCAGGAAGTATGGGGCTGGAGCTCGCATACAAATTTTTGGAAGGTTTCTGAAGTGTGTGTGTGTGTGACACACACACACACTGAATATGTAATTTTTTTATCCATGTTCACCATATGTGTATGTGAATGGATATTAATATGCAGTAGACCCTAGGGAATGCCAATCAGGGATTAGTGGCTCATTACAAACATGTAACAATCCAGCAACATTTTGGCTTCATACGAATCATCCAGTAAAAAGGAGAGTCACGTCAGGGGTAGGGCTTCAGTTCACTGTGGAGATTCTGGGTAGCACTGTGGTCTATAGGATAGGCAGAGAAGGCTACCAAGTGGCTGACAGTTTTGGGCTGCGTTCTGTGCTGCACCTTTGGGAGGCATAGCACAGAATCTTGCCCTTTATATTTATATGTTTTAAAATATACCTACATGGGGAGCAAATATTTAATAGTGGGCTCTTCACCTAGCAGAGAAAGTCTAACCTGATCCAATGGCTGGAAGTGGCAGCTAGACAAGTTCAGACTGGAAATAAGACCACACATTTCTGAAAGCTATGCTCTAGTAATTATTGGGGGAAGTGCTATGGCCTGTCTTATACAGAAGGTCACACTAGATGATCACAATGATCCCTCTTGGCCTTGAAATCTATAAATTTATGAAAACCCTTAAAGCATGTAACTTTATGTTGATTGCTGCCAGGTGATCTGAAAAAGTGAGGGCTTTTTTACTGTTCTGAATTTTCCTGGTTAGTATTTGGATACCAAAGTGATCTTTGTAAAACTTCGATGGCAGAGAGTTTATGTGCAAACATTTTTCTTTATCTTTTTTTTATTATACCAGCTGCCCTATGTATGATACCTCAGTTAAAACTGAAACCAACATCAACAGAGAACAAATAAACAAATGCAAATTATCAACCTGGATTTAATCAACCTATCACTGGGTGACAAGTCCTTTAAATTTAAACAACAAACAATAGTTATTTTAGTCCTAGTTGACTAAATATATTCCAAGATGTAGCACCATCTTTCTGACTAACTTTTTTTAGTTTTTTCAGTTGCTACTTTTTCAGATTTAGAAGCTAGACAAACTGATTCAATCATTATTAAAGTCTAGATTACCCAAATTCTTCCAGATTTTGATACTAGTTTGTTTGTCTACAAGAGACCCTATGAGTCAGACAGTTATTTTTGTTGGCCTTCTCAACTAATATTTAGGTGGTGGTGTAAGTTGTTTTTCCTCATAGTTTCATATGTGAGATATGGTGGGAGGCTGCCTATATTTGGGGTACCTACTCTCCAGGAAGAAGTGTTCAAGAAGAGAGTTTTGGACTAAATGAACACAGTGGAACTGGTGCAGCTTGAGAGACATTGCTTTGGTTGGCCCTTCTGTAAGGAAGTTTGAAGTGGTGTATTCTAATAAAGGGTGTCAGAGAGAATGGGCATTTGGAGGAAGGTCTGTAGGGAAAACTAAATTGATGTCTTACAGACCATTACACTTGATAGCTGCTGTGTTCTTTTTAGTAGATGCTCAATCTGGTGAGTTTTAGAACAGATAATCTATCAAACAGAAGGAAAAGAGATTTTTACCTTGAAATTTTAACAGCAGTTACATTTTATGAGTTGCTGAGACAGGTAGAATGTGACAGCCCTGACTGTATATATCAGAGCAGAAGGCAGTTTTAGGAATCTTTTGTTTTCAGGCTTCCGTGACCATGGTGTTCTTAGCAAAATAGCCTATATCATTATAATGTGGCAATGGCAGCACTAACTTCAGGAATGTGAGTAGTTTGGAGCTTTTTTAATATGTTGGCACTGTCTCTGTGATTTCAGAACCATTGGAATACTTAGTGGAGATAGCTAGAGTTGTCCAACAGGGGTTGTATTAATTTGCAGTATCAAGCATTTCAAAAAAATCATATTACTGTACTGAATAATTCAAGTTACAGGTTATTCCTTTGTACAGTTTGAAGAGAAATAGTAATCATTTGGTCACAAATTATTAGCAAGGATCCAAGTGGTGTTTACAGAGGAGATGAGAAATACTGACCCTGATATTTTGGCCAACCTCTGCTCAGCACAGCCCCTGAAATGATTTTAATTACCTTCTGTGCTCTCTG
This sequence comes from Trachemys scripta elegans, assembly GCF_013100865.1. Classification (NCBI taxonomy): domain Eukaryota; kingdom Metazoa; phylum Chordata; order Testudines; family Emydidae; genus Trachemys; species Trachemys scripta. Next base: position 39,297,314 of record NC_048303.1, read on the forward strand.
TGTTCCAGAACCATCCAGCACGGATCACTTTATATTGAACTCTTCTGTCCCCCAAGAGGCTGTTGTGTCAGCCAGGAATAAGTTTGGAATCCACAGCTTTAACTCACTGGCAAGTGGAAAAAGTGCTAAGGTTTTGGTGGGTGTTTTCATTAGAGATGGGAAAAGAGCTATATTTCTCCATCTTCCATACTACCTATCTTTTCTGCCTTGTGATATGAACTAGTATATTGCAGCTAGGTTATTTGACATTTCAGCTGTCAAGGAAGCGAATGGTTCTCAATCAACATTCTCACATTTAAAGGGCTACACAGTATACCTTGTTGACTGTTGCCCCATGTAAGTGCATCCTTCAAGCAGCTAGGATTTGCATTTGTGAGGGAGCATGCTACCTTCAGTCAGAATGAAGGGAAAGAGTAACTGGTTGAGTGCCTCTGTGTGATGGAGATACAGTTGCATGTTTCCAGTGAAAAATCATTTATAAATATTCAGGATGGCACTATATTTCAGACAGTGTTATAACATCCATTAGATACTCTGTTTTATAAAAGTACCATCCTAGAGGTATGTCAGTGGGAATTTAAATGAATTTAGAAAGTATGCATGGAATATACTCTGTGTGTATATGTATATGTATGTGTGTGTATATGTATATGTATGTGTGTGTATATATGTATAATATGTAAGAGGGCTGGTTGGAGTTCAGGTTCAACAAATTTTTGTTGAATCATAGACAGGGTTCTAATGGGAAATCTGCCTGCTGGCTGCTGAGGAGTCCGAGTTTCCAGGTTCTGGGGCAGCCCTACTATGCCAGGGCTTCCTGAAATGGACCAGGAGCCTGACAGTCGTGGGAACTTGAAAGCCCTGAGAACCCCCATAATTCCTTGAGTTGCTTTCAAGCAACTTGTTCTTGGGCTAATAATTTCCATGGTTTATTTTATTCTAAATTTTTCTGAAAAACCTGAGCAAAATCAGTCTAGCTATTTTGGAGGTGTGAAAATGGGCAAAAATTCATTTCCCCTATATCTACTGATTTGAAATGTTTGCTCTTGTATTGCTCAAAAATTGGTGGAAGAAAGAAAAATTTAAGAATTTCATTTGAATATTTATTCATGTATAAAATTAACATATTCTAACTTGCATGGAAAAAAACAGATTTCATTCGCTTTTTGCGGTACCCTTAGCCAAGAAGGATTTAGAACACTGGCAAGGCAGATCAAGATGCCATTGTTAAGATATCTGCTGCTTTTAAGGCCTGACTTCTGAGATGAGTACAGTGGCAAAAGGAGGTTTCTCGTCAAATTACTTTAACCAAGAGCACCAATCACATTCAGATCTAGGTGTGAAATGCAATTTCAAGAAAAAGATAATCATATGGGCTTTAACTCAGGTTGCACGTATGTGGTCATGTCCACTCTTTTTCAAAGCTTTAAGTACTGTTGTATGGTGTTTAAATGTGTATGTTTAAAAATATACAGAATGTGCAACATGGCTAAGTAAGTATTTCAGTAGAAACCTTAATTTCTCAAATTTGCTGACTTTATATATTTGATTTCTCAACCATAATGTTGCAGTCTCATTTCTACCTGTAGTATTTTATATGGGAAATGGTTCTGATGTGTTTTGAAATTAATCTTGATTACTTAACTTCCTAGAGTCTATTTTTCAGATTTGTTTTATGGTACAAAAAGTTAATTAACATTTCTAATGAATACAGTTGTTGCTCTATTTCAGGGGTCGGCAACCTTTCAGAAGTGGTGTGCCAAGTCTTCATTTATTCACTCTAATTTAAGGTTTCGCATACCAGTAAAACATTTTAATGTTTTTAGAAGGTCTCTTTCTATAAATCTATAATATATAACTAAACAATTGTTGTATGTAAAGTAAATAAGGTTTTTAAGATGTTTAAGAAGCTTCATTTAAAATTAAATTAAAATGCAGAGCCCCCCAAGACCAGGACCCGGGCAGTGTGAGTGCCACTGAAAATCAGCTCGTGTGCCGCCCTGCTCTATTTTCTTTGGATGGCAACGTAAAATACAGTAGACCTATCAGTACAGCATACAATTCATGTTTCAAAGTGCTTTTTAAAAAAAAAACCCTCTAAAATTTGAATACATTGTTTAAAGCTACAATTAAAAAAATATTGTGTAGAATAGTAAAAACACCTTCCATCCCAGGTAGACTTTGATGAAGTGTTCTCTAGGACCAGTTTTACCTCATTGTGCTGTACTGAAGCATTGATAAAATACATTACTGCAACTTGCTCATGTGTCGCATATTTATGGAGATTCTTGTAAATTACAATCTGTAGGAAAGTCTCCTAGGAATAGTCTGGGTTATTTCTTTTCCATTTTTATGATGCCCCAATTCTGTCTCTTATGCTGCTAGTCTCCACTAAGACACAGTACCGTATGTACTATTTCTAATGTTGGCTAGCAAGCAGGTTTGTGTCAGTGGTGTGGCCCCAAAATGTTAGTGAATCTTTTCCATGCATTGTCTGGCTTCTGTGTTAGTAAGAAATGGAAGGTGTGTTTGTAGGTGTCCAGCCCACCTGAAAGCCTCCACAGATCTCCATGGTTCTCAGATGACCTGCAACAGAAAGTGGTAAGGAAGGAGGCTTGACTGTTGATGGTGGAAAACAGCTTGTACAGATAGATTCCAGCACAAGGGATTCTTTCCAATCTAAGTCATTGCTTTGAAGGATGCAAAGAGATGGTGCTACCTCTGCCACAAAGGTAGAAAAGTTCCATTCCATAGACCTTTTAAGGAGAGCAAATCATTTTGTTAAACTTCCAGTTAACCCCAGAATCCAATAACTCTTCCTATAAGAAACAGTGATAGGAGTTAGTGACACAAAACCAGACACAAGATAATTAGTACAGTTCCTGACTTATAAGTAATTAGCCTGTTTGCACAAGTACATAAGAATGGCCATACTGGGTCAGACCAAAGGTCCATCTAGACCAATATAGCGTCTTCCAACAGTGGCCAATGCTGGGTGCTTCAGAGGAAATGAACAGAACAGGTAATCATCACCCATTCCCAGCTTCTGGCAAACAAAAGCTAGGGATACCATCCTTGCCCATCCTGGCTAATAGCCATTGATGCTCCTATCCTCCCTGAACTTATCTAGTTCTTTTTTGAACCCTGTTATAGTCTTGGCCTTCGTAACATCCTCTGGCAAAGTGTTCCACAGGTTGACTGTGTGTAGTGTGAAGAAATACTTCCTTTTGCTTGTTTTAAACATGTTGCCTATTGATTTCATTTGGTGACCTCTAGTTCCTGTGTTATGAGAAGGAGTAAATAACACTTTCTTATTTACTTTCTCCACACCAGTCATGATTTTATAGACTTCTATCGTATCCCCCCTTAGTCGTCTCTTTTCCAAGCTGAAAAGTCTTATTAATCACTCCTCATATGGAAGCTGTTCCATACCTCTAACCATTGTTGTTGCCCTTTTCCATATCTTTTCCAATTCCAATATGTCTTTTTTTGAGATGGGGTGACCAGATCTGCATGCAGTATTCAAGGTGTGGGCATATATATGGGTTTATATAGAGCATTCTGTTCGCTTTTTTGACTGCTGCTCTACATTGAGTGGATGTTTTCAGAGAACTATCCACAATGACTCCAAGATCTCTTTCTTGAGTGGTAACAGCTAATTTAGACACAGTCATTTTATAGCAGTAGTAGTTTTGTAAGAATGATGGCTGTCAGAGCCACCAGCAGCGATGCTGAGCCTTCCTTTTCCAGCCCAGTGAAAGTCATGACCATCTGTGACCCCTAGTAACAGAGATTGTCAGGTTAAGTCTTTCTGTATCATTGGGTCTCCCTGGAGTCCTCACTGGTTCAGAGTCACAGCAGCAAAACATGTCCTCCCTTCCATCTGCAGGATGCCAAAAACAGTGTCCCACACTATTGAGTTGATGCCTAGCCATAGTGATCCATACCTTTGTGACCTCCAGCCTTGATTATTGCAACTCATTTGACGTACCTCCCCTCAAAGTTCTCTAGCTAGTGCAGAATGCAGCAGGCTATCTGATCAGACAGCACACTGCCATAAGCATATCTCCTGGTGCTCCATTCTTTATGCTGGCTCCTCATTAAATACAGAGTGCAGTGCTAGATCTTCAACATGGTATTTTAAAGCCCTTGATTGGACTAGTCCAAACTACCAGAGACCCCGCCTCTCCGATTGCAATCATGACCCTTGGTGACAGGCATATTCCACTGGAAAAATGACTATCAAGCAAATAATTGAGGTAGGAGAAAATTTTCTGAGGAGTTGGTCCAAGTCTGTGGAACTTAATATCAAGAATGGCTATTAACCTCTCTGATTTAGAACTAAATGCAAAGCTCACTTCTCAAACTTAATATTTCCACCACAGTGTCATTTAAAAAAAAACACTTACATTTGAAACTGTCAAATTGCTCCTTTGAGTGAGGAAAGGAAGATAAATCTGATTGTTCTGTTGTCTATAATGTGTAACGCACTCAGGTACCACAGGGATGGGGCAATGTAATAATAGAGCTAGGAGTGAAACTTCTGAACTTTCATCAACACTCCATCTGATGAGCTGCACCAGATTCAGACACTGGTATAATCAAAATGTAGCCAAGCAATGTAAATGCAATGGTTGCTAATGAAAAACTCCCCCGAATAAATTGCTTTTAGCGAAAAGTTGCATTTTTCATCTTTGAAGGAAAGAGAGTGATTCACAAACTTTTCCCCCCTGTTTTTACTAGAACTCGTTCAGAGACCCTGTTCTTAGCAATAAAGCAACTGCCTTGAGGGGGCCACTTGGGGACCTAGGGCAAAATTAGTATTTGGTCCTGCTAGCGAAGGCAGGGGGCTGGACTTGATGACCTGTCAAGGTCCCTTCCAGTTCTAGGAGATGGGATATCTCCATTATTATTTATTATTTATTTATAAATCTTGAGTGCTATCAAACTATAACTTTGCTAGGCACCATTGTATTGTTTGTATTGGTAATTAAAGAGTGATATTAGAATATTGAATTTGATGTTATAGTACTTGTTCATGCTATAAACCTCAAACCACTTCACAAATCTAAATATTTGTAATAGAAGTGACAGCATAGGTAAACTCAGCAGGCGCCTGAGCAGATCTGTGGAAAGTGGAAGCTGTTAGTAGTGAGAGTTGCCATAACATCAGGGTTAATCCCTCCTCCTCTACCTATACCTTTCTTCTCTCTCTCTCCCCTCCCCCCCCTTCCCAAGTAAGCAAATATACAATCTTTAATTTCTTCATTGACAGAAGGGGACACAAAGTTAATATCTCCTGCCAAAGACAGCACTGCTAACAGTATGGCACCTCTAGTACGATATTTTGTCAGCATTGGGTGTGAACCCCAGTGCTGGTGTTGAAAGTTAAATCCATATTCTATTAGTTGAGAGCAAACTGTATCTAACACTATTATATTATAGGTCTGTAATTTAGTTTATTACATAACCTGAAATATTCTGTTGTTCAGTGTATGTAGCTGATTTCCATAGATTTGTAGTACTAATGTATGCCTTTGTCCTTTCAGAATGAATGGCTTTCAGATAGAGGCCATTTTATAGGTAGAATGTCCTCTTCTCAAGACTGCAATTCAAGTTAAATTATAATCTGATAGGCTCTGTTTCTCTCTTGCCCTGAAAGTATTAACAGGAACGTCAAATCACTCTGGGGAAGGAATGTAATGCACTCTTGAAAACTGGCAATAGAGGCTTTATCCTTTCTTTTAGAACAGGAGAACAGTATTTGGAGGACTTAAATTCCAGAGCTGGGAATACTTTAGACAAAGTCTGATGCCATCCCAGTAATTTACTCATGCGTTTCTCTCACTGATGGCAAATTATCATGAGCGACTCATGGATTATGAGATTCTACAGTGAGAAGCTTTTTTAAAGTTTCCATTTTGATTTAGGCTGCATTCGGGTTTGTTTAAAGATGGGTGAAAGGACCGGGAGCCAAGTCTGTTGATCCAGAGTGCCAGTAGAATGGTCACAATATAGTAATTCCCATTTTTGTGAACAATATTATCCACAGAGTCCTATAACTTAGCTTTGTCAATCATGTCAAAGTAAATACAGAGCAGGCTGTCATTCTACAGTTTTATTTTGCCAAAAATAACAAGTTAATCTATTATTTTAATAACTGTTATTACATGTGCCACTTTATATCTTCAAAGCACAGTGTGAGTGAACCTTAACTAATCAAGCTTCACAGCATACTGATTGGTCTGTAGGTGCTACTGCTATATCAATGTTGTTAATAATAAAAGAGATTCACTAGCACTTCATTAGCTGAATTATACCATGTTGCCACCATTTAAGGATATTAGCGCCTATTGATTATAGTCTGGGAAAGACAGATGAAATAAGTTACCTGACCTGTTTAGGTTTTATAGTCATTGTGGGTTTGTCAGAATTGCAGTGTGTTATGTTTGGCATGGAATTATAGTAGGAATATAGAAGGAAGATACCAAAGAACTGTAGTGAGTCACCAGAAATGAGGGAACAGAGGAGGCCCTGAAAGTGTGCAATATGATGAGATTTGATATGGTGGTGAGGAAGATCAATTTTTCAGGTGTCTGCATTTGAATAGATTTTGGGGGATTAAATCTTAAATTTTTCTGTCAAGATTTTAAAAAATGGATGCTTCAAGTTAAGCTCCTATGTGCACGGACATCTGAAATAGGGATTTAGGTGACTAAGGTGAGGTACCCGTTTTTGAAAATGTTGGCCTACATCTTTAGCCTATCTAGGTTTCTAACCACCATTTGTACACTGGAAAATGTCCCCCTAGCTCTGATCCTCACATTTTGTCACATTATCAAGGCTATTCTTCAAGCTAAGATAGCACCTCAGTGGGAGCTTGTGTCAACATAGGCAGTATCTGTCAATACTCAGGTGAGTCTAATTGGCAGGAAAGAATAATTTTTAATTACAGACTTGCTGAGTGTTTGATGTTGTACAGAGCAGAAACTAAAATAGGAGATATTTCTTCAGTTGGTCAGAGACTCATGTTGCCGGAGAAGTAATTTGGTTGACAGCAGAAGTGATATTTTGCAGGGGCTGGCTTCCGGGAAATTAGACTGCTTGCAATAGTTCCCTGTTTTTGAGAATGGACTTTTCTCCTGGCATTTAGTTCCCATTATTTTCCCTTTTCTTTGGATATATAAAGAAAGTAAAGTATTAGTTAGCCTCTTCTTTGCTTGGACATCCCACTGGCATACAAGAACTTGGTGTACAAACTTGAAAAAGCTACCTTACCCCCACATTATAACAACTCGTTTTAAATTTAGTATCAAGAGCTGATAATTCTGTTCTCCAGAAAATTGTTAGTAAAAACCATCTTTGTGCAACTAAACTACTCGCTGATGGTGATAGTGGTGGTGGTGGTGGTGGGGGGGGGACCTCTTTCCAGTAACCTCAATATAATAGAGCCTTGAGCTAAACAGCAAGAGGTCAGTGCAAGCGCACAGCCACTATCCACTTACAGCAAATAAACAGTAAATGTAACTTTCTAATGCAATATTGCAGTAGTTAATCTTCATAATAGTAAATAATGATCTACAGTGCTAAACTAAAAGTGTTGGATAAGTCAATAAAATACTTGTCACCTCTTTCAAGGCTGACACTACTGTAGAGAGAAATGAAGTTTAAATTATTATCTCTGACTGAGACATTGATCCTATCCCTGCCTCTTGAAAGTACAATTAATTTTGTTTATTCCAGAAATAAAAAATGGAATTGTGTTAAATTAATAAATGAGATTTTCTGCAACAACATGAGCCTCATTTTAATTGTTTTCCCAACCAGAAACTGGCAGGCGTGACTTGTAGCTGATCAATCTGAAGTTAAACTCAAACAATTGTTTTACCTAAATGCGGAGTCAGTTCTTAGTAGCTAGACTTCATCTAATTAAATTAAGGCTAAATTTTGCTGTATAAGTACAGCCGAGAGCAGAATTTGTCAGAATTCACTACTATGTTCTTCAGTAAATCATTTTCCCAAGTCTTCTGGAAATGCAGAATATAGGGAAGAAAATCTCTCATACCAATCCAAGCTTAATCCAAGGTGAGAATAAAATACTACCAGTGACGCTGACTTGAAGTACCAGCATGAGTCTACTGAACAGTAATATGAAAATTTTAAGAATACACTCCTGATCTGACCAGAAGTTGCATTCTCTTGATCTCTGTGGGTCTCAAAGTAGCCTTTGTACACAGCTTCACAGCTGCTTCTGCTTAAACTGCTGTGCTCAGCTGCCAGTCCAGTTCTTTCTCTTATAGCCTCACCTACACCAATGGTGCTTTCCTGCTGGTGAGGTGTATGTACTGTCTGCTTATAAAGTTTTACACTAAAATAATTTTGTATATCTTGTCATGCAGCATGGGTACCATCTTATCCTTTTGCATGGCTTTTAGTCACCATGCAGAGTTGGTGAATTAATAGCTCTGTTATAGGCGTGTCTTCTTAATTCACCTTCGTGTCCAAGTTGACATGTGGGATTAATTACTGAAACTTGTATTGCCTTTTTAAGCAAGGTGTGCAGTGCTTCTGAACTTTACTCCTTTGGTTGTTTTTTATATGGAAAAGGCTGTGGCATTGCCTTGATCTAATAAAAACTTTGGAGCTAATTAGCTCTTACCCTGTTAAGACAGAACTGTCTTTTTCCTTTAAATCTGCTGTGAAAGTTTATAAAGATTTATACAATAGAAGCCATGCACCTTGCCTCCTATATATACATAGTAGTTGTAGAAATTTCCTATCCTTTGGTTGATAATGCTCATCACCCAACAATCAGAGAAACAGATGCTGTGTATAGTGGTAATATTACCGAAGAAAATTTAAGAGAATATAATAGGAATAAACAAAAATTCAGCCCCAAAGTCTACAGAAGTAGTATAAATCTGTGCACGGGTTGTGGAGCTTTCCTTCTATTGCCCCGCAGTTGCGTCAGATCTCTAATCTGAAGGGGCTATCCCAAATTCAATCGTCATAATGTACTACTGCTATTATTATTAATTATTTGTATAACTGTAGCGCTTAGAAGCACTAGTCTTTGGCCAGGACCTCATTGTGCTAGGCCCTTTACAAAGATAGAATAAAAAGACAGTCGTTGGCCCCAAGAAGTTTACAATGTAGAGAAATTGGCTGCCACTCCAGGTGGCTTAAGAGTATTGAAGGGTGACTTGCAGCAAATGGTCTGTGTACAGGTTTGCTGCATCTGTGAGGTACGGAATAGTTGTAAAGAATGGCTTGTGTTTTACTTACAAATTGAGGGGTAGATTTTCAAAGGCACAACTGGCAGTTTGGTGCCTAACTGTCCCCTTTTTGCCTTTAAAAATGGGCACACATACCCTATCTTAAGTTAATAACTTTAATCCACTCCCATGCATCCATCCTGTTTTGGTAATGAGTTTTCCCATCAGACAATAGGGAGAGAGTTTTGGATTTGACCAATAAGATTATTTGTAGGATAGATATGGGCTAGTCCGGCTTGGTTGGGCCTGCCTGCGTTTGATAACCATTCAAGTTTTTTTTTTTAACAGGACTTTTAGAAATTCAAATGCACAATTCTGGGTTTTCTTTAACTTGATTTCCAGTAGAGTACAAACTAAGGCCAACAGCGATATGTCAACCACATTAGAAATATTGGCTAATACAAATACGTAATGGAAAGAAAAAACATAACAATGATTATTTATTGTCTTGTGTATAATGATATGAGTTCTTTGGAGCCAGAGAGATAAGCTACCTTCTGTGTTTGTATCGTACCTCACATATTGTTGGTGCTACTGATAAGAAGCAAGCTGCAAACAATTATTTAATATTTAGACTTTATATTTCAATATATTTTCAGAAAGGTACATTGTCAGTCCCTTAGGCCCAAAATTTGATCTTTCTTACAATTTGGTCAGGAAAATCTTACATATTATATCATTTAATAAAAGCCTCCATCTCATCGCATTTAGTTTTGTTTATATTTTTAAAGACCGGAGGTTTGCTGAAATGATCACCAACGTCTTACACTGACTCAATAGTTGTATGCATTCGTGCAGACGACATAAGTGACGCTGATACACCAAGATGTAAACAAAAGGAGCTATATTCACTTCGAAGTTTTTAAAAAACTGAAAGATTATATATAATATTATGTGAGGTGTAGGCACCACTGCCTATGGTTAAGGTTGCCTGACACTTCCCATCATAAGACCCTGTTTTCAGTTCCTGATATCTTTGCCACACTTTGACTCTTCAGGCTGAAGTTTTCCATGCCAGGTGTCTGCCTCAGGCTATGTGGGTTTTTGTTTGTTTGTTTGTTTTGTTGTTTTTTGTTTTAGATTTCAGCAAAAATGGTTCAGTCGTTTCTGAGAATGAGATTTGGGAAAAATATGTGATTTTTGTCCATGTTAACAAATTGATTGTAACTGTTTTAAAGAAGCTCTAGAATCTATGTGCTTTGGACTTAAAATTTGTTCAGGGGGCATCACCCTAGCATCAGGGATGTGCCTTCTGCTTCCTCATTTTAAAAATTCCCACATTTGGTCAAGTTATGAGCCTTTGGAAAATAAAAATTCAGTTTGCACATGCTCAATAGAGAGTTGTTAGCACTTGGGAGCTAAATTCTCCAAAGATTCCTTTTGCATTTTCCAACCCATTACCACCCATAAATGCTAACTGGACTTCACAGGCATTATTTTCATAGAGCAATCTAATTCTCCGGGGGGGTATTTAACTTCCTTAACCAAGAAGCCATCCCTTTCTCTTCCTACAGTCCCCTGCCTCATTCATAACATACCTTCTAAATTCTGCCACAAATCAGGCAGGGGTTCTACAGATAATAGCCTCCTTTATACATAATTCTGAGTGATCCCCAGAGAAGCTCCATCCTGTGCATTGAATGAGGCAAGGGTCCTGTGGAAAAAATATGATAATGTAATTAAAACTGTATCCTAATGCGGGTGAACTAAGATTGCTCAAGCAACTTTAATTCTGGTATTTCTTAGCTTTGAAAACTTGACTTTGCAGCCTTAATAATGTTCCTTTAAAATAGGCTGTTTTGGGAATATATATATATGTTATCCCAAGGAAAAGTTGAAATTTGTGGATGCAGATGTTTAAAACTAAAAAAACTAATGGTTGGCAAGTAGAAAAACCATAAAAACAACATAAATGATTCACACAAATTGTTTTCACATTACTGTTACATTACACTGGCCTGAAGCACTTGCCATAGAAAACATTGATTTGAATGGGGTAAAATATTCTGACTCTTACAGTATTCGTAATAAACACTTACATAAAGTTTTAGCTTTCCATGGTACTTCATAAAAAAAGACTTAGCTCTCATCAAGTAGTTTACAATAAAAAAAACATAAGGCATAGACCAAAGAAGGGGATAGGGAAAGGAATGGGTAGGATTAAATCAAATAAGAGACATCAGATATACACTGTACTTTGCATATTACAGTTATTGAAATGAGATTGTTTTCAAATTGTATATTTTTAAGGCAATCTAAAATGTCTCTCTTCAATTTGCAGTCTGGATCTCATCCTTAATAAAATATTTATAACATTTCCCTTTTTAACATTCAAATACAACCACTCCAAAACAGAACACTAACTTTTTGTCTTATATTAACAATCAGTGCTACAATAACATAATGTATTTGCTCCTAAGTCTCCTAAAATCATTTTCTATATCAAGAAAAAGAGCTTACATTGTCATTCAGTGACTTGCTATTTTATTGCCGCAGACACTGAATAATTCTATTTACCAAGAAAAGGGATAATGTGACTTAAACAAGATGGCTAAATTCTATTTGATAGGATCATAGGGGGTGGTAAATGTTTGACATTTGCCGAGGGAAACTGTTTTCAGCGTACATTGCTGTTGCTTTATGTTTTTGAGCTGTCAGTCTGTGTGGTGAGGGGGACTTTTCATTCTGTCGAGGTGAAAAGTGTGCGCGTCAGTGAGGCAACTGCTTTTTTAGGCTATTAGAAATGAATTACTTGATGTGCAGAGCTGAAGGCTTCATTCTCTTTGCAAAATCAGTGCGGTGTGCATTGCTGTTAACTTGAAAAAGGCAGCTGACATCTCTTCATGACAGCTAGAGGTGGAAGGACCCAAACTTGCAGTACACTCCCCCTCCCCCCAGAGATTGTTAGTCCATTCCTTTATAGTGGTTCATTTTGGCTCTCTGTCATCACCAGGATGCTGCCAGTGAATGTGTGTCATGGTTACAATAGAGTGTGGTAACATATAACAGCAATGAAAGCCCAGCGGGAAAGGCTACAAATTCCAGGGTTGACCTTGGAGTAAGTATTGTCTGTCTTTAATATTTTAATGATTTCTGCATGGCATTAGCTTTTGTGCAACCAATAGCTATTATATATATATTTGTACTGACAGTCTCGGAGCACTGCAGCTTTAGATTGAAGGAACATGTTTTAAATGCATTGCAGTTGATTTCAGAAAATGTGTGAGCCTAGAGCCAGGACATTGCAGTATATTTAGAAGAAAACATTTCTGCATATTTAAAGTTGCTGAATCTCAGATCATGAAGCATCCTAACAGCTCACAGTGAAAGAATGTATCTGTAGGCCATGGTGTCTGTCTTTCTCTCCCCCTCTCTGTTACTGTTTGTTTATCCCAGTGTTGCCTTTCAGAAAGGCCTCTGTCTCTGCTGAATAATACAGAGCACTACAAGAGATTAGAACATAATAGAAATGCTATTTGTGAGCATTCATTAGGTATGATACATATTTTACATGTGTAACAGAATATTAATGAACTGTATTACATTGTGAATGATTCCTGCTTAGCATCTAGTCTCTGCAGTAAATGTGTTTACCTAGTTTAGCAGTGTGTTTACTTTGTATTTTCTTAAAGCTGATTAACTCATTTGCCTGCTTTCAGCTCTTACTTAGAGAGTAGCTACATGAAAATATACAAATTGGCTTTATAGTGAATATGTTGAACAAAGCCTCTTATTCACGAAGTGTCAGCACATATTTGTTCTAAATAATCAGCCAGTTGTATTTATATCTATACATACGTACCCATATGCACAGGCTCCATATGCTATGTATGTGTTTATACATACAGTGGGCACCCCAGCAAATTTGCTGTTTCAGCTAGATAAATAGATACGATTACTTCAGATCCTGCAGTATTCACTTGGACTTCCCCATTCTTGCTACAGGAAATACCTGAGTACTGCAAATACAAAGGAAAAGTTATTTAGTTATAAAAGATATTACCTAAGACATTTGGAAAGTTTTAAAGGGAGACATATATGCAAATGTTGTGTGTGTGTGCGCGCGCGTGTGTGTGTGCTTGTATGTACATGGGGAAAATAATCCATTCTAATATTGCTTAAAGGTGCCAGAACCCTTATTACAGAAAATGACTTTGAAGTTAGTGCGTTGGAGTTCTCCCATTTATGCGTTTAAAACATTATTGAAAAATTCTGCATTTTCAACGAAGACTTAATAATACTCCTGCTTCTTTTACTTTGGACGGGTTTGTAAACTTGTAGGTACCTTTTAGGACTTCAGAAGTGTATTCTGAGAAAGAACATTACTAATTTTTCACAAATTTTGAAGGAGTTTCTTACAGGGAGCTCCTTAAAATAGTTTCCATTAATAATTTATAGTTGTATTTTCTTTTCTGAAGAAATGGCAATTTAAATATTTTAAAAATTAAACTTCACCAGAAATACATAATAATCTTATGCAAATAATGTCCCTAGCTACAAAAGTTGGAAAATCATTTACATTTTGTTTTTGTAAAGGGAGGTAATGACTTGTACCAAACAGTATATATTTCTCCCTCCTTATTGTGCAACCTCCCACGGTAATGCTTACTCTGCCACAATGCTCAGATTTTGAATCATATAAATTGTTAAAATGTATATTACTATAATACTAGTTGTTTGCTTTTTGTAGTTAAAATGTTGTCACAATAAGAATTATGTATCTATTTCTATTATCTTACCTCTTTTATTAATACTTTTTGTTTTATTAGAATTGAACAAAATTTTAAAAATTAACTCTTTACCTTTAAGTTGTCTCTGTACTTACTAATATTTTACTTGTTTGGACAGAGAAAGGATGTGGCAAATTTATGGTTGGTTTCACCACAGGCTCCTTACCCCAATCCACCCCTGCCACTAATTTTCTACTGCGCCTCGAGCCCCAGCAGGGGGAACATTGAGAGCACAGGAGAAGCACACTCCCTGCTCTCAGTTCTCCTGTCCATAGCACCCAGGACCAGCAGGGAAAGTCCTGCTCAGCTCTTGCCGCCCTGGAATGGAACATGACCAGTACAGACAGAGTCTGAATTTAGCTGCCAAATTCTAACAAGTCTCAATTGAGCATGTGTGAAGATTTTTCAAAGGCATTTTTTCAGAGGAATGCAAAAGGCACATCCCTGACACTCTGATCACCTCCTGCAAATTTCAGGTCCCTGCTCCAAAGGTTGGAGATGCTAGAGCTTCTCAATAAAAAGGTTGTAGGACTTGTTTTTTAATGTGTCAAAACAACATATTTTCCCTAATTTCATTCTTGGCAATGGCCGGGCCATTTTTGCTTGAACTTAAGCTCCCTCACCCACCCCCCAAAATCCCACCAAAAATACACCCAGCATGGAAAAGTTCAACCTGACCACTTTAAAGTTTGGCAAAGTTATAAACAACTGAAAACAGGTTTATAATGGTGTCTCAGATCCTGGTTGTCCTTTCCCCTACTGAATTCTCACTAGGCTGCTGTGCTTGGATCCATCGTACTTCTAAGCTCCCCTGGACCTTGGCAGGTTCATTTTCAGTCTCTTGCCCTAGCCTCTTGGGCACAGACTCTCTGTATCATAGTACTTTCAAGGAATGGGATCCCCACAGTCTACCTTCTCTATGCGCCCAGCATCAATGCTCACCCCTAAGACACCCCAGTTGCACAAACTTACCCTCCCCAGAAAACTCCATCCTCCTGGGGACACTTGTTTAGTTTACCCTTTTTCAAGGCCCATGATAGTTGGATCAAGCATACATAAATTTTGCAAAGAGGATTTCTAAATCAATCAAATTTTATCTCTATGGTTGCACTAGCACAGGTGCAACTCAGCCTGTGATGTAACTTTGGGAGTACTAGCATAGGTTGACCACAGGGTTCAGGTAGATGACATGATGTGCGGGGAAAAAAAGCTGGTGACTGGTCTATCTGTGTGCTCCCACTGTTGTTCTGTCTGGAGCTAGCACCAAAGCTAGAGCAACGGTGGGATAATTTGAGAGAGTCCTCAGGGCACACAAAAGTTCAAGCAAAGCTAACTAGTCGCTTTAGGACAAGAATGGAAGATAGCTAACTTTAGCCAGTTGCAATTATAGGCATGTTACTGGACATATTAAAAAGCTTTTCAGCAAGCATTTATGAGAAAAGTGCTTGTCACTGTATGCGTATACTTCAGAGGTGCAACTGTGTAATCTGTCAATGGCCCTACAATGCTTGTTTTTACAGATGAACCTTTCGAAGTAGAACTATACTCCAAAGTACTTTTTAAAGACAGTTTCTAAGGTCAAAATTGTCTGATGTGATTGCCTGTTAAACACACATCCATACAGAATCACTTAAATATTTGGTCTGACTTTCAGAGCTGTTGAACATCTGCGTTTCCCACTGTTACAGTAGTTCATTGTGTTTGAAAATGGGGCCACTTTTATTTAGGTATCTACATTTGGGCTCCCAAATTTGAAAATTTGCTCCAAAGTTTTCTTATTCCCAACAAAATCATATTTTTATAAAGCCAATGTGCAAAATCAAATACTTAGTTTTAGGTATCTGGATATCTTCTTGTGTAAAGACTGCTATATAGCACTTGAGCACCTCAGGTGGTGGTTGGTTTTTTTTTAACCACAAACCTTTACGAAGTTCCTTTTAGTTTTCCCTAGGTCTGGTCTATACTACCCGCCTGAATCGGCGGGTAGAAATCGACCTCTCGGGGATCGATTTATGGTGTCCTGTCGGGACGCGACAATCGATCCCCGAATCGGCGCTCTAACTCCACCAGCGGAGGTGGTAGTAAGCGCCGCCGACAAAAAGCGGCAGAAGTAGATTTTGCCGCCGTCCTCACAACGGGGTAAGTCGGCTGCAATACGTCGAATTCAGCTACGCTATTCACGTAGCTGAATTTGCGTATCTTAAATCGACTCCCCGCTGTAGTGTAGATGTACCCCTAGAGGACTCACATGGCAGTAATTTTTTCCTGCAAAAAGCCAAACGTGTAGGCTACTCCACGCTTCCCACATTATCTTATTTTAAATTTTTATCAATTTCATACCCGGGGTGGATCAAGACTGATGTGGCTAATAGAAGTGATAATTAGTGGATGGTTGTGTACCATTTCATTCAAGACAGCGCTCTAAAATTTCTGTTTTAAGGACCATAATCCCTAAAGTAAATCATGCTACTTTTACTGAACCTTTTGTTTACTAGAGATGACGTTATTTTAACTTTCAGTCTCACCCCAAGGAGCCTGAGCCCAACCCCAACAAGCCCTTGCAGTC
Organism: Trachemys scripta elegans; assembly: GCF_013100865.1. Lineage (NCBI taxonomy): Eukaryota > Metazoa > Chordata > Testudines > Emydidae > Trachemys > Trachemys scripta. The sequence goes on from NC_048303.1 coordinate 39,313,885, forward strand.
CATGCAGTCCTCTGTTCGCTTTTCATTTTTGGAGGTAAGCAAGTAAACTTCCGTCATTGCCATTTTTTTCTTCATTTAAAAAAAAAAAAAAAGACATGGTGGGGATAGGGGAAGGCAGAATACTGAATCAGATATGTCTGTGCAGTCAGGGAAGTATGTCTACTTAAAACAAGATCTTGTGCCAACATTAAAGTATTTCTAAAATATGGCAGAAACATGTGAGAGGGATTAAAGAGACTCAAGATGTTGATGCGTAGGGAGTTGGGAGTCATTGAAAAATCAAATATTTTTATTATATTCTGTTTTCTGTAGCTAAATTGCAACAATTGTTACTAGTTCTTATGGGCCTTGCGGTTTTGCACTTACTTTGGTGCATTGTATGTACAGGGGATACCTGTATGTGTGTTCACTTTGTCACTGAGCTCACCTCTTTATGATGAAATGATTGTGATAGGAGGTACAACATGCAAGTGGATACATTGGCTTTTTTTTAATTTGTGTTGTTGGAATTTAATATTATTATATCAGTTTAATGAGAGATGCTGCACTGTTTTGCATCACATTAAAAGTCTGAGGACAGTTCAGAGGGTGAGGATGGTTCATTATTCAAATAGTTATTTTTGTGTAGAAGATGCACATCATTGTCTAAAAGTACGATTGTCTTTTTACGAGGTTAAACAGTTTTCAAAATAGGAATTTGGTGTCCAAGAGCTACACTGACCTAGGAACGCACATAGTGATCTAGTGTAGGTCCGTTAGACTGTTTCCCCTTCCAGCAGTAGAAATGTTATGGCAATAGAAGTTGTGATTCTAATACAGTAAAACTTCACAATATGCACTGTGAGGTCTTATGTCTGAGACATGATTATTTGCTCAAAATATACAAGAGAACATTTACTATTATACTATTAAATATAATCATAGATAATGAAAACTGAAGTATACTTGTCAAATAAACAAAATTTATTTGGCGATACATCATTCTTGCTTTGTTCCATGTCTTGCTAATTCAAAAAATTAAGTACATTACCTTGTGTTTTTGTCATTAGTGTGAGTTTACAAGGTTTTGCTCAATGGAGAATGTTCTCAAAATAAATATTAATACATTGTTATTCATGTCAGGAATGAACAACTATGTAATTTTGTTAATCAAGAGTTTCAGCAGATGCTCTTAGGGTGAAGAAACTTTAATAAAGTAGTTTGTTTTTAAATTATATAGTAATGCACATATTGTATGCATTAAGTACACAAAAGTAGACCTTAAGTATTTGGTTCTAAAGCTTTGGTTGAACATCATGTGGAAGACGTTACATGAATGTATTATTCTCGGTAATACACAATTTTTTTTAATTAAAAACAAGTGGGTCACTATCATCCTTATTTCTGTGATTTGAGATGAAATTGGGAAATGTGGTATTTTCTGTGTTTTGGGATTTTTCCTCCTCAACATTTTGATAGTTTTTTTTGTTTCTTTCTTTTTTCAAATGCTTGTTGTTTGGTGCGGTGAGATGGGGTTAAAAAAAGCAATTTTTTGTGTATTTTTAAATATAATTTAAGAAGTCATTAAATATATTCTGTTAATGTGTTTGAAAGCTCTCTGATGTTAATTAGCTGGTGGTCTGCAACAGTATTATATGCTATAGGGTATGTCTTGATAGCAGGAAAATAGTGAGTCATTTTTCAAAAACAAATGTTTTCAAACAGCCTCTTCTGCAGCCAAGAGAGAACATACAACTCTGATTCATTCTGGATTGTGACCTTCTCTTTTTGTTTTGTATATTTCTGTAAATTCAGGGGGTTTGAAAAATGCAGAACAGCAAATACATCAATTAATAGTTGTCATTCAAGGCTGATCAATAGGAAAAAAGTGTGTGTATGTAATGTGAGGCAGTGACTTCACTGAGACTACGCTTTAAAATAATCAGGTGCACAAGTATTTGCAGGACTGGGGTCTAAGAAAAATGTGAATGGATAGAATTTTTGTGGGCTAGAGCCCTTGGCTGTGGTCCCATCCTACCAGTCTTTTCCCTTACACAGTTGGACAGAAAGCTATCTTCTGTAAGTTTCATTTACAGTAGTTGACACCACACTATTGGCAGCATTGGTCATTTCAAAATAATTGGTATTACTCTCCATAAAGGATATTGTATTAAAAAAATTGCTTGGGGATGATAGGTTTCAACTGTTGGGAGTCAGTGGGAAACAGGCACATGTCTGCCATTTGTACATTTAAAAATCTCCAACTTATATAGATGGTTTTTATAAAAAGTTCCAAATGTGCCAGGTGCCTTACAGTACATACAGAAGAAATGACACCTTCCCCAAAGAGCTTCCTATGAAACCACAAACAATTGAATATTAAAAACCATGGGGGTGTGGTTCTCCCATCGCGGTAAGTAATCCACCTCCCTGAGAGGCAGTAGCTAGGTCAACAGAAGAATTCTTTTGTCGACTCAGAACTGTCTACATTGGGTTAGGTCGGCTTAACTACATCTTATGGGAGTGTGCACGTGGCTATGCCGATGTAACTTTTTAGTACTGTCGACCAGTCCTAAGTTTTTGAAGCTTTTTTATGCCTGTTGGCCCTGCTGAGCCAACACAGCTGAGAGGGAGTGTGTTTTAATATTCCATCTTGTGAATCATAAATGGAATTGTTTACTGAGTGCCAATCAGTTATACCTGTGCTAATCCATTAAAAGCTCATGGGGTTACACAGGTGTAAATGGGGGTATAATTTTGAAGATAAGAGGAGAGGCACAATTTAGTCTGCAGAATCTTTTATTGGTCTGCTATTCAAAAGGGAAAGATAGCAACTTGACTTTCAGATCCTATGTTGTGTTTGTGGGACTGGTAAGTAGGAAAACTGTTTTACTAGTTAACAGCATATTGGTAAGAAAACAGAGATGATAGACCTAGAACCCTATGTGGTGTTTTAAGTCATTTTCAGAGTAAAACCACACATTAAGTAGTTGCACTTGATCTTTTAAATCCCACAGACTCTGTCTTCACTTAGTTAACCAGGGAGAAGGCATATGGATCTGAGCATCTGGGTTGGCCTAGCCCAGATCTGAGCATCTCCACAGTAAAGCCATACCTGAGTTACTGTGTCCTCGCTGTTTTGGCACTCACCTGTGTATGTCTAAGGGCATAGTCCATGGTTCTTTGTGCTGAGATGCTCTAGGATTCTTTTCCAGTCAATTGTGGGAAAACTTACCTTCTCCTTGGGAGGAGGCAGTATTGTTGGAATGACATTGGAGGACTATCAGCACTCAAGGGATTTAGCCTATGTCCTCACTGCTAAGCCACAATTAAAGAGGATCCTGGGTTCTAACGCATATCCCAAGCAGGATAAAATAGCCTGAGCTTAAGAACCTCCATACCGGGGTCAGAAATTTGTCTGTGTGGATGGTAGTGGGGTTTGAGCTAAAGCTCAGGTAAACTGTGCAGTGAAGACATACCCTCAATGATTTGGGCCCTGGATGCCTTAGAAATCAATTTTTTAGGACAACCTGAAGAAATGTAAATAGTTGTATACAAATTTGACAGTCAATCTGCCTTTTTTTTTGCTTCATAAAGTTTAGGAGGAAGATTTAATAAAATGGTGTATTCTAGATAGGGAAATGATTAATGAGAGAGAAAAGGACCTTGAGAAATTGCCAGCCTGCACCTCTCTGGAGCGACATTTTATTTATTTATTTCTTAATTTTTTAAAAATACATCTTTAGATGCCCATCCAGTGCTCTATAGGCAATTTTTCCTTGTTGCAGTCTGAAAACTGCTTTATCTTTTTCTTTTGTAAGAGCTAACTTGTCTGAGACATTTTAAATGCTGTTCCGTTGATCCCCTTTCCCTTAGCTCACATAAAGATTTTCCCCAAAGTAGCTGCCTGTTAGTTTTTATTATAAAAGCTTGTGGCTGTGTGGGCTACATTTTATACATATATTTTATTTAATGTGAGGTTTGCTACACTGCTGCAAGTTAGTGATTTAGATTAGTCAACAGTTTGGGAGAGGATAAAGAACTATCTGAATTTGATTAGCTTCCATGTTATAGCCAGCACTGCAAAATGGTTGAGCATTTGGTAATATTAGATCTCTGATGCTGATGGTAGTAAAGATTTTTACTTTTGGTCTGAAATCTATACAAAAGTCTCCATATTGTTGTAAAAGTGACCTGAATGAAGATTTCCTGAACTACTTAACTACTTTCTAAAGCAAAATAGAGAATGAAAAGCTTCTAGCAGCATTCTTCTCTGAGATTTGCTCTCACAGTTTCGCTTTCTCTGTAACTTGAGATACTGCTCCAATTACTTTATATATGACTTCCTAGCCTATTTTTTTAAAAAAAGTGCTTATCTGCTAATCTGCAAACAGTTCTGCTTTACAAATTTTAAAGATAAATGATCTGTTTATCTGAGCACCAAATATTAAACTTGTTGACAGCAAAACCTCTCATAGTTTTATGCATTTTGTATATGCAGTGGCCATTTTATCTACCTGACATTAATTAGTTTAATGTGTGCAACCACATAGAATGGATATGTTTGTCTTTACTTTGGATGAACCCAGTGCTTTCTCTCAACTATTGTAAATGACGTTACAGAAAAGAACAAGGTGTCATTCCTAGGCCATTTCAGATTCAGGGTGAACCCATGATCTTCCTCAAGGAAGGACAAGCATACCAACATCTCTGCACGCCTACGGGTTTCCATGTCCAGCAGACACTTGAGGATACCATCACAGAGATCCTACGAGATGTGGCCAGGATCGACTCCTCCCTACTGGCACCATGGCAGAAGATCAACACCTTGAACACCTTTCTGACCCCCCTATATCTCATTCGTCCTGAGGGGATCTGCCATGGCGAAGGTACCTCTTAGCAAGACAGACAACACCATCAGGCAGCTATTGAATAAGTGGATGTTTCTTCCCCAGAGGGCCAGCAATGAACTGGTGTACCTCTTGCTCAGGCAGGGCGGTGCCAGTGTCTCTCATGTGGGTGATCTCTGCGATGTTGTGGTGATCACTCACGCCTTCTTACGTGCCCGGATGCGATGGCGAGGAACATCGCAGAAAGTGCTATGTCATCAGGAAGTGAATCGCAAGGATTCCCTCGCAACCAAGATGTTGCCACCTACCTGACCAGCTCACCGAAAGGCAAATTTGGAAGAGACAGGGAGACTTTGCTTCACTCTGGAATCGTGCCCACAGTGCTAGTCGACAACTAGAGAAGTGTATTGGCTGCTGCTATATGTGGTGCGAGGAACACCAGAAGCTGGGAGTCCTGGTGCCACAAGCGAAGAATCAGAGCCCACAATCATCACTCTGAAAGTTAGAACCATGCTGGAGAGGACCCTGAAGCATGCCATCTGCTACCAATACATGGAAAATCTGAAATGGAAGCCGGACCAGGGCAAGGCATTCGAGGTGATGTGCAAGTTGGATGCCAGCAACCACTTCCTCCTCTGGGGCAGCTTCACCCGATTTGCTGACTGGAGGTTCATTCACAGGACCTGGCTCAACTGCGTCCCGCTGAATGGAGCCGTTCACCATGGGAATCGGGACAAGTGATGCAAGAAGTGCAGCTATGCCAATGAGACACTATCCCATGTCCTCTGTAGTTGCAAGCCCCATTCCAGAGCCTGGTAGCTGCGACACAACACCATCCAAGATCGCCTGCTCAGAGCCATCCCACCACTCATAGGGACGGTGGCTGTGAACTCTGCCATCCCTGGAATTGACAGCCAACTGCAGCCGGACATCGCCATCACCAACGAGGATCAGAAGATCATGATGGTGAACGTCACAGTGCCCTTTGAGAACAGGACCCCGACCTTCCATGATGCCCGAGCTTGAAAGGTGGAGAAATATGCCACTCTGGCCGAAATCTTGAGAGCTAGGGCCACGTCTATACTACCCGCCGGATCAGCAGGTAGTAATCGATCAATCAGGGATTGATTTATTGCGTCTCATCTAGACGCGATAAATCGATGCCCATACTCCACCTCAGCAGGAGGAGTAAGCAGAGTCAAAGGGGGAACCGCGGTGGTTGACTTGCTGCCGTGAGGACGTGAGGTAAGTCGAACTAAGATACTTCGACTTCAGCTATGCGAATAGTTGCCTATCTTAGATCGATTTCCTCCTCCCCCCAGTGTAGACCAGCCCTAGGGTTACCAGGTTCAAACACACGCGCTGATCGTCGGAGCCCTGGACGTATGGGATTCCAGTAATGAGCAAGTGCTGAAGAATGTAGAATCGGTCAGCACTACTCTCAGCTGATGCGGTAACTCATGGTGTTGGACGCCATCAGGTGGTCGGGGGACATCTACATAGACCACATCACTGGACATCGGCAATACCAGGAGGGATGAGCTGGAGTGCCAATGAGAAGCACACTGGGGAAAGTAACTGAAATACTTTCCTCATGGATTGTACTTTCTAAATGGACAACCTACCCTAAATTCTCAATTACTGAGGGACAATTTTCTCTCATTGCTATATTTGCTTTCCCCAACCAACTCTCTGTATAACTTGTCATGAGTGATGTACCCGAATACTTGGATGCTAATATCTAAACTGTATTCTTAAATTTATTCATCTAAATTTGGGTTATTGCTGATTATGCACGATATGTATCTTATGACTTTAAAAACAACCTTTGTATTTGTGGATAATCTAAGCACTATACCCAGATGTACAGACGTTCTTTTGTCAACCTGTGTACTATATACTTTTTATACTATATAAATTAACTTTAATAAAATTTTTAAATCTTTAACACCATAATTGTGATGGGCCATGGCGTAAGCTTCAAAATATATGGGATGAAAAGAGGGAGTGCTTTGGGATGGACTGGGTTGCCAACAATTGACTTGGGACCTGCTTACAGACAACCAACAAATTAGCTTCTTACTGCTACGGGGTCTGTTACTTTGCCTTATAGGAAAGGCTGTAAAGGGTGCATTTTGCACTTGAATTTTAGAGCTGTATGGGGAGTACACTAGGACTGAATAATAGGATTGCATGGGGTGTAGTGAAGCTATTCCCTTGTATTCAAGTGTAGTATTTAGGCATGCATTAAAGAAATATATATTCTGTTCCCTTCACCTTGGTATAAGTTCATGGATGCTAAAAAAGTGGGCATATCATTTCCCTAATGTGGTGCAAACATAAGGTAAAACCATGTCATTCCTAAGGACATTATATATCATGTATCTCTTCTCTTTCTGGTGCATTGGATCAGGTGCAGACTTAAGCTAGCACTTCTGATGGTGTGGTGGTCTGTGGCTCATTGACTGGCTCCCTCGGATATTATTTTGCATGTTTTGTAGTGCGATGATGTCCAGATGATTCCATAGGGCTCATGATTCCTGGGTGTTTACCCCTGTGGCTTATGCATTGGGATAGTCTCTCAAATATGTCTCACTCCTGCATCTCATGAGTATGGTGAAGATACTCTGATAGCACCTCCTTCCTTCCTTTGCTCTTCTGATCTCCTGGAGCACTCTTATGCACCTCCCCGCTTCTCCATTGCTTTTCCCAGAATTCAGACTCCTGTCTCCTTGACAAATCTTTGGCTGTTGCACTTGTTCCTGATAATTGCAGGAAAAAACCCTGATGAGTGCCCTTGAAATCATCCTGTTTTATTCTCTGTCTGTGCAACTGCAAATCACAAGTAAGAAAGACTTTTCCTTTCGATAGAATGCTATTCCCTGTGCTTATTCATTCTGCCTGTTGAGAGCTTTTCTAAAAAAGTTATCCTTGGAGAAGAGTAATTCTACCTTCCACCTTTCCTTAACATTTTTTTTTGTGGGGCAGATGAGGCATTGTTGTGGGCAGGTATTTTGTAGGAAGAGGATGAGGTATTGTTGGGGGCAGGTACTAGAAGATAGCATCAATGTTGATGATATTAAACCCTTCTCAGTCTGCTGCAACCTTACAAGATATTCTGCTTCAGATACCAGAAAGGAAGAAAGACCTGTTATTCCAGCCATCAGAGATGAGATTTTCAATTTATGTTAAGGAAATCTTTTGTATCTTGTGACCGATGATCTGATGACTGGACAGGGATTCAAAGTAACAGCTGTGGCAGGGGGAGTCTTGCCTTATGAAGGAATCTCAGAGACTGTGTGGAATTTTTACTGCATGAAAAATTCTATTTTATTAATCTCTCGGAATGATCCAAAATCAGATCAACTGTAAACCAGTTTCTGCACAGCAGGGTGCCTTTAGGTGTTATGGGATGGTACTGAGTGTCTTTCAGCATAGTTTTATGGCAATTTACATTGTGACTGGTATATGGCAACAAACCTTTTAACTTCAATACAAATTCTTTTTTATGAAAAAGAACTGCATGTGTCTTCAGTAAAGTGTGTGTTTGTGTGTTTTCCCTCTGCTTGTCTGCCATTTTGAGCAGCATGATCAGGAGAAAGGGAGGGTAAGAGAACACTAGTTGGGGTGAGGGTTGAAAGAGCATTGATGGCACTGTTTGCATCCATCCAGTATCCTGGGATAAATCTAGGGAGCAGAGTGCATCAGTCACTAACAACAGGTTATTTTACTCTGCAGCTATACAAGATATTTTATTGAATTTGAGATTGATTGAACACACAAATACAAACATGAAGGCTTTACTTAAAATCCAGATAAATCCAAGCACAATTATGCGAAAACCGATACATATAACAAAATACCCCCTGGATCATGCATACTTAGTCTTAGGCTAACAAAATAAAGCAGCCCCAGTGCTGAGGTACTTACAACTCTGTGCATACTTAGTCTTATGGAGACTGGTAACAACAAAGACAGAAGAAAAGTTCAGTAGAGATCACCCCAAGAGGGCTTGTTCATACTCAGGCTTCCACTATTTGGTCATCCCTCATCCCTGATGTTTCAACTAGGGATTGTTGTTGTTTATTCGTTTAAAATTCCTCAGTACGAAAATGGTGGTCTTTTCTGAGTGACTAGATATTTAGAACCTGGATTATTTTCCTTTGCAGATAATTGTTTTTGCAGCAATTCCAAAACAGAAAGGTAATGAAGCTCTTTTACAAGAAGAAATAAAGATGTTAAAATAACCTGATAATTTTTCACTGCAAGCATATACATTCCTTAAAATCTATGGTCTATCAAGGGTGGACATGAATTGAGCTATTCAAAAGAGATCATTTGAAAGGTTAATATTTCCTTTCAGACCAAGATAGGCAGAATAACGCTCGGATTCTGTCCCGTGTTGTATTGAAGCCATCTCAAGAATGTCCATGTGTGTAAACTGACTAGAGATAAATGACTCTGTCTCTTTTGTGTCAGGATGTGTGTAAATCAGTGGAAGAGCAATTTTTCTGAATGATCACGCACTAAGGATGGGTGAATCATATAGTCGGTTTTCCTGGTATCACTAAAATCAAGACTTGGGTCATCTGAATTTAGCTGAGTAATTTTGGCTTATGATTGGATGATGAAATATTAGTTTGCACATCTTAGCTATTACTGATAGAAGCATCTTGGGTCTAGCAATGGCAGGGCTTGGAACAGACAGTACCGATCCTGTACTCTTAGCTTTGCCTGTTTTGGTTAGTGGATGGTGTTCGAGATGCTGACTACAGACCAGGCACACTTGCCTATTGACTCCATGGAGAAGGGAAGAAGTATTATCACCCTTTGTGCATCCTCTTCCCTGGTTTCTGTGTGGAGGAAGAGAGAGCTGCCCCTTCTCCCTGCCTATGACAAGGCATAGGTATTCTTTTCTTGTCTTCAGGGGGTGAAAAGATGATAATGTTCATCTCCTCAACTCAGCATGTCTTTCCCCCGCATACCTTTCCCCATAATCTCAGGAGAGAAGAATTATAGAAACCATGGTAGAAGCCAGCATGAGGAAAATCCGCGTGCTGTTGTCTAGCTCCATTTCTTTCTTTCTTTGGCACCACAGTAGTTTCTGAGCACCTCACACAAATATGTATGAAATTATCCCCACTGTACTGTGAGGTAGGGAAGCATTATTAGCCCCACTTTTACAGATGGGCACAGGGAAATTAAATGACAAGATCACACATGGAATCTGTGGCAGATCCAGGAATAGAACCTGAGGTGCTTTTACCACAAGTTAATCTTCCTTTCCAAGGCCATCTCCTACATCGTGTTTATGTTCACTTACTCCAACCATGTTTTCCTTGTGTTTATTGTATCTGAAGGTTGTTCATTCTCACTTGAATGTTTCTGGGCAAATAAACTCTTTCCTACAAATTTTTCCCGTCTCCCATGATGCTCTGTTTCACTGATGCAACAGATCAGCATGTTATGTTTGGTACATGCTGCTTGGAAGCAATGGTACATTTTGGCATCAGTTGAGAGATGGGCTAATTAACTGGTCCTTTTTAAAAAATTAGACTTGAGACTATGCTGTGCTCAGTTATCCCTGTAATTGTTTCTTTCAAATATTCATACTCTGTAAATCCGGAAGATTCAATAACTCAGCTTTCTTCCTTTTGACCCTAAATATATTGGGAGTTATTTGAAAATTCAGACTGCAGGACATGGGTTTATTAAAACAGGAATTTTTTTGGCTTTTGAGTAGGAGACTCATTTAAAAAAGACATGTACAGATTTAAGAATGTATTGACTGTAAAGCTATGTGCTCAGTGCCCTAAATTCCAAGGGTAATGGAGACAGGCATTTCCCCATAATATTACTTAAGCATTGTTTTCCTGTGTAATTTCCTGTGTCCCAAAGTTCCCATTTGCCAGCTCCCACTGCATAGGATACTCCATCACATGCTATTCTGTTGACAGCAGAATCAACTGAATCAATCACTGAAGTCAGCTGGAACATGAACCCAACCTACTGCAGGGGAGAATCAAGGAAATGCTGCTGCTTTAGTAACTTAGTATATAGCACCCAAGGTTCCAAAGTAGTTAGAGTCCTTTTTATACTTGCTGCAGTAAAAAATCAGGATTTAATTTTGTTTAAATCATGTTTTTTAAATAATCCAAACAGAAAAACAGCACATGCCAATGTGTGAGGGAGAATCAATCAATTCCCATGCTCCAACAAATGTCCATGGTAGATGTGCAGTCGTCATTACAGTACAGGTTGGCAGTCATGTGGGATGGGTACAGGAAGTCTGTGAATTAGAAAATCTTCTCAGTTTGGGACTTTAGCATATAACTGTACAGCTGATGCACTTTTCTTTGCAGATCTCGTTTAGACTGAGCAGCTGGTGCTAATTTCAAGATTTCTACCACTGACTGATTTGAGTGCTTCATAGCTGTGGTGAGGATCTCTATGCTGAGCTAGGGAGCATCATCAAACAGGTGTTTTTAAAATGAGAAATTAAGAACTCACGTAACAACATTCCCAAATGCTACAGAGGTGAATGACCCCCTAGCATGAATGATACCCAGTTTCTTTCTCCTATCCTCTATCCAGCTTGGTTCCCAATTTAATTGGCTTTGGAAGAGGGTTGGGTTCAGTCTGGTAAGTCTGTTAGAAGTGGACAGTGGGCCGCAGCTGTGGAGTGCTCAGCTGCAGGAGGTGAATGTAATGGGCTAGTTCTGCTTAGGGGTCTGTATTCATCTACTAGCCCTGCTCTAGAAATTTGTTGTAGATTATTCCACAATCATAGAATCATAGAATATCAGAGTTGGAAGGGACCTCAAGAGGTCATCTAGTCCAACCCCCTGCTCAAAGCAGGACCAATTCCCAGCTAAATCATCCCAGCCAGGGCTTTGTCAAGCCGGGCCTTAAAAACCTCCAAGGAAGGAGACTCCACCACCTCCCTAGGTAACGCATTCCAGTGTTTCACTACCCTCCTAGTGAAATAGTTTTTCCTGATATCCAACCTGGACCTCCCCCACTGCAACTTGAGACCATTGCTCCTTGTTCTGTCATCTGCCACCACTGAGAACAGCCGAGCTCCATCCTCTTTGGAACCCCCCTTCAGGTAGTTGAAGGCTGCTATCAAATCCCCCCTCATTCTTCTCTTCTGGAGACTAAACAATCCCAGTTCTCTCAGCCTCTCCTCATAAGTCATGTGCTCCAGACCCCTAATCATTTTTGTTGCCCTCCGCTGGACTCTTTCCAATTTTTCCACATCCTTCTTGTAGTGTGGGGCCCAAAACTGGACACAGTATTCCAGATGAGGCCTCACCAATGTCGAATAAAGGGGAACGATCACGTTCCTCGATCTGCTGGCAATGCCCCTACTTATACAGCCCAAAATGCCGTTAGCCTTCTTGGCAACAAGAGCACACTGTTGACTCATATCCAGCTTCTCGTCCACTGTGACCCCTAGGTCCTTTTCTGCAGAACTGCTACCTAGCCATTCGGTCCCTAGTATGTAGCAGTGCATGGGATTCTTCCGTCCTAAGTGCAGGACTCTGCACTTGTCCTTGTTGAATCTCATCAGGTTTTTTTCGGCCCAATCCTCTAATTTGTCTAGGTCCCTCTGTATCCGATCCCTACCCTCTAGTGTATCTACCACGCCTCCTAGTTTAGTGTCATCTGCAAACTTGCTGAGAGTGCAGTCCACACCATCCTCCAGATCATTAATAAAGATATTAAACAAAACCGGCCCCAGGACCGACCCTTGGGGCACTCCGCTTGAAACTGGCTGCCAACTAGACATGGAGCCATTGATCACTACCCGTTGAGCCCGACGATCTAGCCAGCTTTCTATCCACCTTACAGTCCATTCATCCAGCCCATACTTCTTTAACTTGGTGGCAAGAATACTGTGGGAGACCGTATCAAAAGCTTTGCTAAAGTCAAGAAATAACACATCCACTGCTTTCCCCTCATCCACAGAGCCAGTTATCTCATCATAGAAGGCAATTAGGTTAGTCAGGCACGACTTCCCCTTCGTGAATCCATGCTGACTGTTCCTGATCACTTTCCTCTCCTCTAAATGTTTCATAATTGATTCCTTGAGGACCTGCTCCATGATTTTTCCAGGGACTGAGGTGAGGCTGACTGGCCTGTATGCCTAGGAAAGTGACCCATTTTTGTCCATGGCATCTGAGAAATGAGACAATTTAATATCTAAACCCTAATTTCCCTGAAGAAATAATAGACATGTTTTCTATAGATAGCAAATACATGTTCGTGTCACAGTATTCATGTGTTCATTAATGAAGATGTTCCATATTACAGAAAACTATATATATAGTATGGAATGTAGCTGTGGGCTACTATACTTATTCATTTTTAGTTTAAAGCCTACTACAATAATTTTGTTAGCAAGGTAACTTATTCTTGTGTGTGTTTGAGATTTGTTTGGTTTTTTTACTCTACAATCGAATTGTTCACAAAATATGGCTTGTCTGGAGGCAGCTATAGTTGTACAACATGTATAATAAAGGCTAAGCATGAGTACTGTGCTCCTACACTTTCTTGATAAATTATAAAACTAATCTCAATCATAGGTTCAGATACACAGGTGTACATTGTTGCATATTTTGAAGAACATGGTAGGTGGTTTTAAGAGATGCAAGTTAAGATGTCCCTGGGTATTGCATTGGAGAGTGGGAGAAAGTGTAAATATTAAAAGTAGATTGGGACTGTTTAATAAAATAGGTCTGTAACCTCTGAGTACCATCTTGAAGTCCATGAAAACATGGGCATTGCAAGAAATGGTGGAATGGGAGTTCTCCCCATGTGCATCAATGTACCATTGGATTTATATAAACATATAGGTGCAAAGTGGTTAATTACAAATCTTCAGCCATGTTGCTACACTTAAGAAGCCATTTAGTCCTGAAAAAGTGCATTTCAAAAATAGAAACAGAATTGTTTATATACCAGTTATAAAATAGATACAAATATTTCTTTTCTGATAATATGATGTTGAAGTTCGGCGCCAAACACCAGGTTACTTTGGAAAGCTGATGAAATTTTTGTCTGGTGCTCTATTTGCTCTCCCTTGCAAGAGTTTCTTGCAACAGAAATCAAGATTTCTGAATTACAGTAATGCTTTCCTCATTTGTAGAAATGATGTGACTTCAACAATGAAGATCAGACATTGTTCTCTCTTATTTTGTCATTAGTCTGCTTATTTGTTTTATTGGCTCAGAAGCAGAAGCAAATCTCCAGACCAGTGCAAATGTATACTAGCCTAGTTATTTACATGGATGGCTGCACTATATATATACAGTTAGGAGAAATTAAAAATGGTCTTGCCTGATTTATATGCACATTTCTGCTCAATGCATATTTAGGTTTTAATTAATGTTTGAGATCCTTTTCATAATTTATAATGTCTTATGAATGAAGAGAGTTCCAGTGACCCCTTTACAAAGTAATTGTCCTTTTCCTTAAATATGTTTACATCTATTAAACTATAGTACAACAAAAAAGTGGGGGGTTAATTTGAATTTTGAATGATATATTACACCCATTTAGAGTAATATTTACACACATTTATAAATAGTATTGGATAGTCTTAGAAATTTGGCAGATATATGTTCTATACAAACACTACTTCCATTTTGATATTTTTTAAAAGTTTATTTGGATACCATGTTTCACACACTGAATAAAGTGTTTGAATTTATTAAAGACAGGTAATAAGTGAGTGGTACATCAACAGTATCAACCACTAGAGGGAGCAAGAGGTCAAACGTTATAATAGGGCAAAATGAAATAATTTCCTTGATTCATGGATTTTAAAAACTATTATGATCATGTAGTCTGACCTCCTGCATAATGCAGGACAAAGAACATTACCCTGTAACTTCGGTTTGAACTATAGCATATCTTTTAGAAAGATATCCAACTTTGATTGAAAGACTTCAAGTGATGGAGAATCTACTACATCCCTTGGCAAGCTGTTCTAATGGGTAATTAGCATCACTATTTAAAAAATTGAATCTTCTTTCTAGTCTTACTTGTTTAGCTTCGGTTCCTAGCCATTGGATCTTATTTTGCCTTTTTCTGTTAAAGAGCCATCTGTTATCAGAAATCAATTTCCCATGTACTTGTACACTGTGATGAAGTCATCTTTTATCCTTCTCTTGAATAAACTAAAAAGACCAAGCTGCTTATGTTTTTTACTATGACATGTTTTCCAGACCTTGAATCAATCTTGTAGCTCTTTTCTGAAACCATACCAATTTTTCAATAACCTTTTTGAAGTGTGGGCACTGAACTGGACACAGTATTTTAGTAATGGTCTCACTAATGCTTTGTGAAGTGGTAATACCACCTCCTACTCCTACGTGATATTCCCATGCTTATGTATTCAAGGATCACATTTTTCTCTTAGTTACAGCATTGAACTGGGAGCTCATATTCAACTGGTTATCTCCTGTGACGCCAAAGTCCTTTTCAGTGTCACTGCCTTCCAGGATCCAGTCCATGTGATTTAACGCTCTTTGTTCCTAGATGTATGACCTTGCATTTGGCTGTATTAAAGCACATGTTCAAATGAGTCAACCTTACCCAGTGATCCAGGTTGGTCTGTATAACTGACCTATCCCCATCGTTACTTACCACTGCACTAATTTTTGTGTCCTCTGTAAATTTACTAGCAATGGTTTTATATTTTCTTTCATATCATTGCAAATAGCATAGAGGTAGGAACAGATCCCTGTGGTTCTCACTAGAAACACACCATTTACAATTACTTTGTGAGATTTGCCTATTAAACCATTTTTAATTCAGTTACTCCCCGCACTGGTGCACTGTCTACACTGGCACTTTACAGCACTGAAACTTGCAGCGCTCAGAGGTGGTTTCCTCCCCCCTGAGTGAGAAAGTTGCAGCGCTGTAAAGTGACAGTGTAGACGAGCCCTAAGTCAAATGCTTTACAGAAATCTAAGTATATTATATCAACAGTTACCTTTATCAACCAAACTTGTAATTTCATGAAAAGAGACATCAGGTTTGTCTAACAAGACCAGTTTTCAATAAAACCACATTGATTGACATTAATTATGCTAGCATCCATGAATTCTTTACTGATCGTGTGCCTTATGATCTTTCCTTGAATTTGTCCAGGTTCACTGTTAAATTAATCAGCCTATAGTGTTCTGGCTCATTCTGTTTACCCTTTTTTAAATATTGCCATGATATTAGGTTTTCTCCAGTCCCTGGAACTTTCCAGGTGTTCCAAGATTTGTTGAAAATCAACATTAATGGTTGAGAGCTGCTCAGCCAATTGTTTTAGTACTCTTCCATGCATGCTATCAAATCCTCCAATTTAAAAATATTTAAATTCTGTAGTTGCCATTTTACTTTTCCCCTATTTACTGATGGATTAAGAAGTATTTCTTTTGTCATTTAAGACATAAATACATCCTCCTTCTTCTTTCCAGGTATGGAACAGAAATATTTATTGAATCCTTCTATTTTTTCTGCAGGATGATGGAGAATTTTACCATCCTTATCTAATATTAGGCCTATACCTCTCTTAGGATTTAATTTGTTCCTGATGCATTTAAATAATTCCTTCCTATTTTCTTTAATCCTACTAGCCATAGACTGATTACAATGCATTTTTAATGTGTGCTTGTCTGGATTTAGCTATCTAGTTTTCAATATCTAAATCAGCACTGGGAAACTAGTCTGAGCTTTTGCATTCTTCATTGTAAGGGGATATTTCTCAGCTAAAGCTTGTCTTTGTATGTTTATTTTTGGTTAATTTTCTTCAAAGGAATGGTGGGTTACATGCGTTGGAATCTTTACTGGCTTGAGGGTGACATTTAGCTTCCCAATGTACATATATGGAGGAAAATAGAATAATCTTTTTTCTGCTTACTTTTTGTACTGTCATATTTAATATTTTGTGCTTAAATGGAATATGTCATCTTTTTTTATAATCCATTATCTCAGTAAAGCATTTCATAAATTACTAGGTAGTTTTAGTTTCTGGTTGTTTTCAATGTGGCTTTACAAGGGAAGAGCTAAGGTAGGTTGAGTGAGCTTAACTGTGTATTTTTTTGTTTTCAAATTTTTGGAGTGTTTTTGTGATGTGGAAACTTGGCCTGAAATTTTCAGGTGTATTTTTGAGAAAATGTTAATGTTCTCTAAAGGGATTTTTCCCCCAAGTTTTTTCAAACTGAATTCCAAGTTGACAAAATCTTATGAGGGAATATATGTAATAATATATTGATAAATATTAATTTATTACCATCTCAGGTGCCTGCTCCAGATAACTGTTGCAGAAGCTGTATAATTGGTGCCCCCATGCTCAGGTACAGCAACAAATGGAGTGAATGTTTTCTGTGGATGCTCTGCACTAATTTTTTTTTTTAAAAGCTGCTTAAAGTGGATTTACTGAAATGCAGCAGGAATAAATGGCATGTCAGGATAAACTGCACTATTGGACCCTGAAATGGTGCACTTTTGTTATAGTGCACCAGTTCAGTGGTTTGAGCATTGGCCTGCTAAACCCAGGGTTGTGAGTTCAATCCTTGAGGGGGCCACTTAGGGATCTGGGGCAAAATCAGTACTTGGTCCTGCTAGTGAAGGCAGGGAGCTGGACTCAATGACCTTTTGGGGTCCCTTCCAGTTCTATGAGATAAATAGGTGGACTTCAAGAGTGGCTTGTCCAGATCACAGTTGAGAGGTATATCGACAGGTCATTATTATTTATACTTGTACTTCACCATGCTTAAACTTGCTGTATTTTTTCTTAGGAGAGAGGACTTGAGTTCTCCATTATGGTACCTTACACAAGCATTAAAATTCATATAACTGTCTTTAGACTCCGTTGCACTTTACTCTACTCTACTCTACCCCTTCATCTACATGTATATGTGCAAGCCCTCATCCCCGTAATATCTGATTGTTTGCCACACATTTAAAAATAGAAATAACAGTCATTTGGATTCCTTATATATAGGAGAAGCAGCTTGATTAGTTGTTCATAGGGTTTTATTTAAATGTCTGGATGTGGTGTGGTATATGTATTGGTTTTTCTCAGGAAGTTCTAAGTTTGAGTCCAAAATTCATTTAATTCTGAAAATGGTTATTTTGTGGTTATCTGTTGTGGCTAGTAGTTTCATAATCTAGATTAAGTTTGCGTGGAATGTAGCTCTCTCTGAAGGTCAGGGTTGTGGAGGGGAGGCAATTTTTGGTAGCAGAACCAAAATAATGGAGGGCTTTGAAAATCAGGATAGAGGCTTTGAACTGGACTCTCTATTCAGTGGGAGCCCGTGAAGATTGATTTCTGGGATGGTCTGTTCATGGTGCCTGTGTTTAGTGGCCATCATTAAATTAGGTGAGTTTGATGGGTCTCAGATCCAGATCTGAGGCCAAAAATTCACTACCATGGTTGACACAATTGGCAGACTCAGTACAGAGAATGTTTGGGTCATGGAGACTGAACTTTCCCGATTACTCATAGTTAGTCTTCTCTCCCTACTTCCCCACCCATATCAAGTAAAAGGCTTGCTTATAGGGCAGTGTGTGTCAGACACTTGTCCTCATGATAAACAGAGGACTTCATTTGCCAGGATTGTTGAGCCAATGCCTTTCACCAATGCTAAATCCATGCAGTTCTCTTTTTAAGCTCAAGTTTATGGTTATGAACTCATTATTTTTAAATATGCATGTTAATGTATTAAATACCAAGTAAAAGGACATGCATGGAGCTGCACACAACGCGGCGTCATCGGTGGAGTGAATTCTCCTTGGGACATGAACAGGGAGCCAGGTTGAGAGGGATGCAAGATTTCCATGTGTAGTAGTAGGATTTTGGGGTGGAAAGAGGTGCTGCAGGCACTCCTCCCTAGTACCAGCTGTTTAAACTGCAGAGTGGAGCTGAGCTAAGCAGGCAGGCACCAGCAAGGGAAGAAATGGGCTGAAGAACTCTCACTATTGGCTGCAGTAGCTTCCTCTGTGCTACCACTGGAATGGCATTCAGGTGTATGTCTGAGTACTACATAATGGGCACATTCTAGTGAATATTCGTGTGGGATGCTAGTGGGAACTGGTCCTGGCACTAGTTGCACAGTGATAGCAGGTGCACCATAGCTGCCTGAGTAATCAGCAGCCAAATCAGTCCCAGCCTCAGAGTGAGCTGGAAATTACAACAATGAGAGAGGTTTTTTCTTAAAGCTACAGCTTCTGGATTCGCATGATTATATGAGAACCTCAGATTTCCTTTAAATACTAATAAAAAAGTAAATTTCGAGCCCTAAGAGTTACAGAGAAAAGCCTGAACATGTGACCCATGTGTGACTGAAAATAACCCCAATTGTATTATTTTTTTTAAACTCATGGTTGTTAAGCTAATGTAATTATTTCTTTTGTGTTAGGCCTGACTAGTGATTTTTGAACACTTGGGATTGGCAATACTGAGCAGATCTAAACAACACTGTTGTATAAATACTAGTGGATGCTGGCAGATGGTATACACGTGTATGGTTGCCAGTACAGCAGTGGGAAATGTGAAGAAAAATGCTAGTCTAGACAAGGCTCTGGAGGGTAAGAGAGAGATTGGGGGTGGTGTCAGAATTAAAGAATTCGGGAATGGGAAGTAGAGAAGAGAAGAGGAAAACCAGAACATACATGCCAGATCTAGGCTGAAAAGAAAAGTGAAGGTCAAGAAGCAGATAGTGCAAAAAAAATTAGGAAAGTGGAAAATCCCAAATGAAGGGCAGAGTATAGGGCCAGGAGAGGTAGAAAGTAAAGCAGGCAGTGGACTGCAGGGTAGAGGTTGAAAAATACATCAAAGGGACTGTGAACCATGTCAAAACACTGAGAGGGAACTGGTCATTAAATCCTTTTTCTTATTCTTCCCTTCTGTCCCACCCTGCACTGCAATATGTCTGTTTTTCATGTCAAAAGAGGAGATGGTAGATAGTATGGGATTGGAGCCAGCACCCTTTCCTATCTGTATGTTGCACATCTACCACTAGGGCTAGATCTACATTGCCCGCCTGAATCAGCGGGTAGAAATCTCTCTCAGGGATCGAATTATCGCGTCTTGTCGGGATGTGACAATCGATCCCCAAATCGACGCTCTTACTCCACCAGCGTAGGTGGGAGTAAGCGCCGTCGACGGGGAGCCGCGGAGGTCGATTTTGCTGCCGTCCTCACAGCGGGTTAAGTCGGCTCCGATAGGTTGAATTCAGCTATGCTATTCGCGTAGCTGAATTTGCGTATCTTAAATCGACACCTCCCCCCCGTAGTGAAGACCTGCCCTCAGACAGGTGCCACAACTTTTCATGTTAAGAATCTGGTGTATGTAGTTGCAGGCATCCATGCTGAAAATAATTAATTAGGTACCTGTAATATCAGGTTTGTTGGGATAGACTTGAACCTATAAGCACCACTTACTGTAGTTACTGATTTAAGATAGAATGTACGTGGCTTGTATTTTTGTAGAACAGTGTCTGTGTTAGCTATGCCAAATTATGGATCTTGACTGTAGTAGCTCACTACATAAGGTGCTCGTGATTTGCACACTTCTGTACCTCCTACTGAAACATACTCATCTTTGTAAGTACAATAAATACTCGAGGCTGTTGTTTCTACTCTAAACTTCAGAATGATCCACAAAGGACGTGTGTGAGAGTGCGTGCGCACATTGCTGCATGTTGTGTTCTATCACTGCTGCCTAAAGTGGTGTATGAAATGTTTAACTGTGATGAAAAGATTAAAGAATGCACAGTCTTTTCATTTTCTGTAGCACAGGAGCTCTCAACTTCATTCTCAGCCCCTTGGTAAGCAGCAAGATGAGATCAAAGGTGACAGGTTTAAGTCTTGGAAAAGACTCTCAAAGATTATCTTATTTCTAAAACTATTTGTGAGGGTGGAAGGAAGTGAATGGAATTTTTCTTTTTCAAAATATTTGTATTATTCTTACCAATAATACATTTACTTTCTATTTTCCTTTTATGTTTGTAAACCAGACAATTTATTTTTTAAAATAATATAAATAAAGGGACGTGTTGAAAGTATGAAATGTGCTACTCCCCCTCTGGGTAGATCCGAATGGTATCTGCCAAACAGATGACAAAGTACCTTGGGCTGAATCACACACAGAGACAGCATTTTCAGCAGAACATGGGGCTAAACTATTGTAATTATTGTTTATAGCCAGACAGTGCCCATGTTAGAGAGGAAAAATTTACTGACTCTTTGGGGAAGCAGTTGTATAATAATTAGATAACCCAACAGGGCACTGCTTCTCAGCTACCCTAAAAAGTTTCTCTTGCGATCAGAGTTAATGTTAACACATTTTTGCAGTGAGTGATCAGATAATTAGGGATTTTTTTTTTCTTTTTTGGTATCATGTCTTTGAACTTTTAGTGAACTGAAAAGAAGGGAATGGATATGTCTGATCCAAATATTTGGACTGTCCTCTCAAACTATACCTTGCCTCATTTGAGGAGTGGAAACAGGCTACGTCGCACACAAAGGTAAAAATCCTTTCCAAGTTTTCCTGTGGCTACATGTAATTTTGTTCTGAAGGTTTTGTCTCTACTTGTCTCTCCACACTGTAAAGGACTTAAATACTGTGTTTACCAAACATAGTTGTTGAATTTACTTAGAGTATATGTAAATCTCTCTAATTTAAAATACTCTCCAGTACTTCCTGGTTTCATTGTTGTCCGCTTTTACAAAACCGTAGGTTATTTGGTATTTGCAGCTGCTTGGATTTACGTATCTTAAAGTAAGGTTCTGTACCTTTGAGTCTGTGCTGTTTTTTGTTCTTTTGTTGAATACTATTTATTACTTTCCCTCCCCAGCATACTCTTTTACTTCAGTTTCTTTCTTTTTATACTGTTTCAGCTGTTTATCAAATATTTAACCTTTATCTGGAGTACATGTACTCTATATAGATAGTTCAAGATAGCCTATTTCATACTGTACTCTTTAAGAGAGAGGTTTGTGTAACTGTGCTTTTTTTTTTTTTTTAAACTGGTTAGCTGACATTTAGTAATACAGTAATGGCCTTTTCATTTTTGACAAAAGTAAACGTTGACTAGAAAAAAGCAAATTTTTAAGTAAAGTTAAAGATTGTGCCACATATCAACAAAAAACTGGCAATCTGAAGCTATGCTGAGACTTTAGGATGTGTTAGGGGGGTACCTACTGCTCTAAAGTCTGGTATGTCTCTGTCACACTGAGTAAGAATTGTTTATAGAGGTTTATGACTATCTCTGTTCAACTCCCAGTCTTGTCACTTTGAGTCACATCATTGCTGCTGTTCTAAATGTAGTTAGTTTTTATCAGTGAAATATTTTAAAATATTTTCTTTACATATTTTCACTACTGTGTGTGTGTGTTTAAGTTTAAATCTTCTTTAGATATTGCTTCCTCTCTGTCTTGCTATCTGTAAGAGTAACACAAAGAAAACAGGAAACAGGCTTAGCAGATCTGCTCATAAGCTTTAAGTATTCATACACTGACATATTTTACAAAAGAAAAAGGTCTCTATTATATCACAAAAATTTGAGATAGAAAAGAACTATTAAATCATCTGGCCTATTTCCTTGTCAATGCACAATTGTTCCTCTCTCTCTCTCTATATATATATATATATATATTTGTGTCTGGCCCAGTACATGCTAGATTACTTATAAAATGTTTTCTTATTCCTCTTCTAAAAATTATTTTAACTAATAAATACAACCAACTGAATGCACAGGTATCATATTTGCACTTTCCTGATACAAATAGGCCATATATATATATATAAAGCCTCAGAGATTGTTCAGCTCTTCCTCACTCTACTAACTCAAGTAGGTCTTGCACTTTCATGCAGACCTAAAAATACCTTTTATGAAGTGTTCTGCTGTGAAGCAGATCAAGGAGGAACCTGTTAGACTTTCTGCCAAATGAGAGCACAGTTATAATAGATCTGTGAGCCAGCCCTTAATTCTAAATTCTTGCTGTACTCTTTGTTTTATCTCTAAATTTACATGATTCTAGATCTGTATATGCATTTTGAAAGAACTTCGAAAGCAATACTTTAACAATATCCCCCCCCACTTTAAATGCTAACTGAATAATAAAATATTCTGTGTATTGCAAGGTGCACAGTCTGCCTCTGTGTATTTACATAGTGTCTTACTGTAGAACCATGTAAAACTTTCAGTTAAAAACCCAAAGCAAGATGTATAAGATCTTCCCCCTCCTCTATTCCAACTAATTCTATCATTTTGTGGCACCTCCGAGAACTCTTCAGTAAGTCTTCTGTTTCCAGACTGTGTTTTAAGTGGTCCAGCAAGGCAGACCTGCTCCCTTTCCCTGCACAAGTATACCCAGTATCTTCCTGGCATAGGTGATATAGTTCAGAGTGAAGCAAGGACCAGAAAGGTGGCAATAGCTGGGATGGAGGAACATCTCCCAGTTCTGCTGCAGAAAGGGGATTCGATACACAGAAGTAAATGGTTGGATCTGGGGGCAGAGGCCCTATTGTACCTGGCCTCTAATTCACAGGCTCATGACAAAAGGAGCAGGCTATTCAGATACTATCTGAAGAGAGGGGAGGGCAATGAGGTGAAGGCCATTGGGCTACCCCTCTCCTAGAAGACTGCTCTGGGTAAAATTGGGACTTTGGACCTGCCCAGGGAAAACTGGGTCTTGGCTGAAGAACCAGATGACGAAATTTTCCAGTTTTACAGTGAATGATGGAAGTTTTGGAGAAACCCAAGAATACAACCAGACTTGAAGGGCTTGTGAAATGAACCTGCTGGCAGTGGTTAATTGAAAGTGTGGGAACCAATAACAGTGAGTTTGGCGCAGTTCTACCCATAGCAATTGAAACTGAACTGATTTATTTAGATGTTAGAGTTGCCAGTGAAACACCTTCTAACTGAAGTACAGGCAAACATTGATTCTTCATGGAAACTTAAGGGAAATTCAAGGTTGTCTCAAATTGGCATTCACCCAAGTTTGGATTTGGGGCCTCTTTCAGAAATGGGGATACCAGTCTTGGTGTTTGGTTGGGGCTACCTTGATGATCTCTTGTCTCTTCTGTCACCTCCACTCCATGCTATCTGCGTAGTTTGGGTGTGTGTGGGAAGGGTGGAAGGGTTTATTCTCTTTGTCATCCTTCTGTCTGGTTGGAGATAAGAAGAGGGCCCAGAACCCATTCCTCTTCTCCTGGTTCTCAGAGTTTATGGGGATTCTTCTCTAACACACGCTAAGGATTTTTTTTCCTATGAAGTCACTTAGCCTAGGAATTTTTTTCCCTTCCCTGAGCCTCAGAGACACAAAGAGGCAGGGATAGCCCATCTCCCTCTTGAGGGAGGGTGGGGGATTGCAGTATTCAGCATAGCTGCTCAAAGTGCAGACATGAACAGAGTAAAAATTTCTTATCCAAAAGCTGATCTGTCTTTCTGCTGACTTGAGTGACTAAAATAAGTTTTTACTGTTGTTTACTCCTTTTATCCCTGCAGAATCATGACACCTAAGGGAGAATGGGCTGGATTTTATTATGACTCATGCATCATCAACAGACTTGTTAACTGAATTCCAATTGTAGCAGCTTTATTGCTGGTAATGAAGCATGAGCAAGAAATACCCCAGTATGCCTTTCATGTCTCATGGTGGGTTTTCAGGGCTGGCAGTTACAAAACCCTCTACTTGTAAACTGAACAGCTATGATATACACGCTATTGAGAGTCACTAAACAAGGATCACAAAACATCACTTTTACAATATTAGAACCAGACTTCATATGTCACCATTTTAATATCTGTATTCAGCACCATAGATGTGCTTGATGAATGAACAATCTTCTGTTGGGTCAGGACCCCTTTATTCTAAAACACAGGGTTATAAGTAATTACCTAATAATCCATTGCCCTATTTTGGATGAACATTGATTAATATTACATATTGGTTTTATTTTTTCTGTATGAACAGAGCAGTGTGATATTGAAGAGACTTTACTAATATGGGATACAATATGCCATCAGGTGATCAGTTATGTAATCTAACAACTCTAATTTCAGGAGATGCAGTTCTTTTTCTAATTAATATTTTTTTTATTTCCAGTAATAAGTTTCAGAAAAGTGTAAGTAGCTGTCACCCAGGTCTGAGATTTTACTGGGATTGGAAATAGTATGTTTCCTGGTGGATACTGAACAAACCTTTTGAACTCATGAGTTGTCAGATTGAGTGGGTCCAACTGTATGGTTTAGGTTGGACATTAGGAAAAGCTTCCTAACTGTCAGAGTGGTTAAGCACTGAAATAAATTGCTTAGGGAGGTTGTAGAATCTCCATCAGTGGGGATTTTTAAGAGCAGGTTGTACAAACACCTGTCAGGGATGTTCTAGATCAGTGTTTCCCAAACTTGGGATGCTGCTTGTGTAGGGAAAGCCCCTGGCGGGCCGGGCTGGTTTGTTTACCTGCCGCGTCCGCAGGTCCGGCCGATCGCGGCTCTCACTGGCCGTGGTTCACTGCTCCAAGCCAATGGGAGCTGCTGAAAGCGGTGCGGGCTGAGGGACGTGCTATATGTGGTGGTTGGATCTGCCATTGCCCCAATTTTAGTTATTTTAGTCATATTACATAGTACTGTGTCAATTAAAAAATAGCTAAAGAATTACTGTTTACTGTGGGTGTATTCATAGTAATTAGGAGAGTTTTCCCTTTAGTCTAAGCTTTCTAGATATTCACGTTAAACCTTACACATACAGAGAGAGACCCTCTGTATGCTTATTACATTAATAGCTACTGGACAGGCATAGAGAGAAGATAATTATGCTAGAACTAAGGGAGTGAGAAATAGACTTGTGCATGCTATTTAAGCTTACACAAGCACACTGACAAGGGATGTTTTCTTAAATGGTGATCTGTTAAACTAATGGTCCCATTGCTGTGTATACTTAAGAAGAGTGTGCTAACATAGCCTGCTAAATGTGTTTCCTTCCATTCACAGTAAAGTGTTAAGGGGGAATTTCTTACTTATCCAGTGTTCACAATCCGAGAGAGAGGATCTTGTTTTCTTTATTCTGGGTGATTTATTTTGGTGAACCCTGTTTCCCCCCCCCCTCAAGCAATTAGTTTATTTTCAGGTTCCCAGACAGTCTAAATGTTGGCAATACCCAGTACATCCATGATGAACTATCGTTGTTTCTTTCCTTCCGCCAGTGTGCTAGGATTAATGTGGCCAAATCTGAGGTTTTTACTTGGTACTTACTTCCATTGTCTGAGTGAGAACTGAGTCAAGATCTCAGGATTTGACCCATAGATCTTTCTGTGAATCAGCTGGGAGGGAAAAAGCAGGAGCAGGATAGGTGGAAGTTTGGTAAAGCTCTTCTGTTGCAACTTCCACTGCAGGAAATCAGATTTTTATGAAAAGTTATGGTGCGTAGATGAGTCTTTCATTTTATGGGCCCTCAAACTGGTTCATGGACTTGCCCAAGGTAAGTCTTTGGCAGAGATGGGAATGTAAACCTAGATCTCCTGACTCTGACATGCGTTTTAGTCATAAGTTCCTTGTCTTCAAACAAGCTATATGAATCTATTAAGTACTGTCAGTAGGGTAGCACTTTGATTTAATTAATAAACTGTTTTTACATAGAAATAGTTTTGCTAGTTATTAGACTTCAGAACAATTCTATTTAATTGATTATCAGAATAACAGAAGATATTGCACACCAATTTAGATTAAACAGCTTTGACTGAGTATATTAAACAAAAAGGTGTCATGCTGCTGTTATGAGGTGAAACTATTTAATAGGTTGAATACAACTTCTTTTTCTCCTTTCTAATTTGTATTAATTTCTTAAGAAAGCAATTCCTTATCATAGCACGTAGGTGCCCAAGTCATGGTGCTAGGTGCTGTACAAACACAGAATAAACACAGAATAAGTGACGGTCCCTACCCAAAGAGGTTAAAATCTAGGTATAAGACAAGAGACAACACACGAGGCGTGCCAGGAGTCAGCATGATAGGCAGTGATCTTATCACACACCATCAGCCTATCCTTACAAAAATCTTGACAAGACATCATGGTAAAGACAAGTTTTAAAGAGGGATTTGAAGGAGGATAATGAGGACGCTTTGCAGATATTTATAGGGAGCTTCTCCCCAATGTGAGGGATGGCATGGGAGAAAGCATAAAGGTGCTTGATTGAAAATTTTACAAGTGGTAATGGAGGCTGGCATTGTGGGCTGATTGGAGGTGGATGTTGATATGTTGGTAGAGAATGAGAGCTGATCAGTAGGGTGGGGATAGGTTGCAAAGAGCCTTGAAAGTGAAGACCAGTAGCTTATGTTTAATACGATAGAGAAGGGGGAGCCAGTGGAGGGATGCAAGAAGGTGTCAAAAGGTCAAAGCAATGGGCTAGGCTTAGTCATGCCTTGGTATTTTTCCCTGTTCAGTAAAAGCAATGAATTTGGTTACCCAATCACAATGCAAGTTCTTGGATGTTCATTTAAGCAAGATCCTATGGCTTTTTTTTCCCCAGTAATTTTATATTGAGGGTATTGGTTACAATATTTAAGACATTAAATAAAATAAATGTTTTAACTACTAATGTATTAAAATGAGTCCAGGCTCCTGTGCTTTGTGTTTACTCCATTATACGAGCCTTTTCATAGTATGTTATACAAGCAATTAAATTTCTTGAAATGTACCCAGGGTAAATAAGAAATTTACTCAGGTACAGCACTTTGTGTTTTCTGAAGGAGACAGAATAATCTTATCACATGGTATTAATGTGCCAACCTGTTGTTCTAGTAATACAGATTTATTCTTCTTGGTATTTAGACTTGAGTTTAGTTAGCATTAATATACATTAGTATTGTTTAGATCTGCTGTAGTAGAATAAAGAACAGGAGTACTTGTGGCACCTTAGAGACTAACAAATTTATTAGAGCATAAGCTTTCGTGGACTACAGCCCACTTCTTCAGCTGCATATAGAGTGGGCTGTAGTCCACGAAAGCTTATGCTCTAATAAATTTGTTAGTCGCTAAGGTGCCACAAGTACTCCTGTTCTTTTTGCGGATACAGACTAACACGGCTGCTGCTCTGAAACCTGTAGTAGAATATTTCTTCTTCAATTTGAATAAAAGTAAGGGGAGGGCAACGCTTTCAGGGCAGTATTAAATAGGTCAATTTTGTGGTTCTGTTTACAATCCTCAAACAGTGAGCCAGTACAAATTGAATGGTAGCAAGTTGAAACTCTTTGGGCACTATTCCCTCTAACTATAAACATATCTCAAAAGTACAGTAAAACCAGAGCAATTCCCAGATTGATCTGCCCAATAGAGATGCTTCAAAACTACACACTGCAAGTATCCCTGCTACTGACAGATAAGTGCAGAAATATTGGGCTGGTGCCAGTGTGAATACATCAGTTTTTTCCCTCTTTCTTTAAGTTAATAGTAGTCTTCTCTAAATAATTGTTTATGAATTAAGGGAAATTGTCATGGTCTATTGTTCCCAAAAGATTATAATTATTAGTAGAATCTGTTGTTCCCATGAAGTACTGGGATGCTCAGTTTATTAGAAAGTTGAAAGTGATGCAAATTCCTTATCCTGCCTTTGTATATGTACTAATTATGTAAATGTTTTAACATGTAATGGTCTGTTGTTGATCTCTCTCATTTGGCTAGTGCATTTGATTTCAAAGCCAGTTAACAGAAAATTCCTTAAAAGGTTACCCACTAATGGATTTTCTTTTCTTCATAATATATTTAAGATGAGGTCAAATAAGGCAGTACCTGTTGGGAGGAAAATGGCTAATTATTGACCTGAATCTGTTATTATTTAATGGAGCTACTAAAAATTGTACCTAATCTTCTGAGGCTGTTAGGCTACAGAGAACTCACAGATATTAAAAGATATTATTTCTTTAATTTATAAGTATTTGCTTTAGCAATTAAAAAAACTTACTGTTTCTGTCTTAATGGTAGGCAGATTTCAAGGTAGGCCTAGTATAGATTCACGTGAATAAAATCAAGAAATTAATGAAGAAATAGGATGCCTAGCTGCTGAAGCAAATATTAAAATTAAGTGCTGCATATTGAAATATTTATTTATTTTAATCAAAATTTATATAGCCTCTCCCCCATCCTTGTTTGATTATCTGAGTATACTCTGAAGCTTAAACAGCATTTATTTCCATGAGCTCAAGATAATAAGTTGGCTGTAAAACAAATAATTAATTTCTTGCTTTTGTTTGTGTGAATAAAAACCACATCTGCCTATCTGACTCTAAAAACATTATTTGTAATTGAATCTGTTTGGGCATTTTTACAGTTTGTTTTCAAGGGGTTGTGATAAATGTCAACTTTTGTGTTGCGAGGGTGAGGGGAAGGATGGTGTGACCCATGTTCACTGTTATTGAAATCCATGCATTGTCTTGAATGTGTACATAACAATAGTTGCGTAATCCAGAAGTGTATCCACTGAGAAGCTGAATGTAAGTTGAGAATCAGAAGAAAATAATTTATACAACACAAGCTCCATTCAAAGACACATCCAGCCATGAATGGATATGAATAGTGAAGTACCTCAAACCCTTTGGAGAAGGTATTTTTTCTAGGGTAGGTTTGATCTATACAGGGATTTTCCTGCTGCTTCTAGTCTTTACAAAATTCCCAAATTCCTGCTACTTCCAATTTTTTCTGGGAACATCTTATCTGTCTCCTAGAATGCAAGGGGAGGAAGAGAGAAAATGAAGTTTATACTCTGTCCCAAACTGCAGCAGTTCTCCTGTGCACCACTGGGAAAAGTACATTTGTTCCTTTACAATTTGGACATTTTACAATATTTACAATGTTTAGATTTCTCTCATATGTGCTTGGCTAACCTCAAATTGAGACCAATCTTACATGGTGAAATATTATATAAATTGATCATTCTTCTTGAATAGGAAGGGGAAGAGTAGAGTTACATTACAGATTTCTTTTAACTGCAATAAGGTCTGTGGGAATCTTAATTTTGTTTGGAGACCATCTTAAAGGGACACACACAAAAAATCACTTTGATTTGTTTTTTCCTGTGATGGTTACAAGTAATACTAATGATTTCTGTACCTATCATGTTAGAGAGGGGATGCATTTTTCACTGTGTTTTTCCCCATTTTGCTACTTAGTGCATTTAACAGTATTTTGTGTATAATCAGATTCCCATCTAATAATCTGGGCCCCCCACCCTGCCATTTACTTGGCACAAGTAAATGTGCAAAGTGCCAGTATAGTCAGTTGTCTCCACACGGGCACAAAGGGTTTGCCCATGTGGAACAGGTTGCAGGTTTAGAACCTTAGTTTGTTTCCCCTACTGTGAATATGGATCTTTCACAAAGCAAGCGAGGGAGATGGGGAATTTTTTTTAAAAACAGGAATTTGTCCTTTTTGTGTTTTAATTTTTGTTTACCAGCTCTAATTAAAACTTATACAAATTATAATGAAGATTTGGGAGTGGGTGTGGTTCTTCAAACTACTTTAAGTAATTTTTTTTTAAATGGTTGAATTTCACCCTGATAGCCTATCTTGATGGTATTTGCTCTTAATTTTTTGGTGGACTGTCATTATGATTTCTTGTCCTGAGAGAGATACTACTTCATAGGAATGGATAGAAACAGGAGTGAAAGAAATAATAAATTCTTACCGGTACGGGGGCCAGGCCTTGGGCGGAAGGGGTAGAGCCTCAGGGGTCAGCCTCCCCCAGCCAGCCCATCCATGCTGCCTGGCCCCTGCCGCCCGGGGCTCCGGTGGCGATTTAAAAGGTAGAATGGTAGCAGCAGCCAGGACCCCCGGGCCCTTTTAAATTGCTGGCCCCAGGGCAGCTGCCCTTTTGCCCCCCTCACCCTGCTGTCGGCAGCTTGGGAGTGCAGCAAAAGGGGCAGGGACGTTAAAATGCTGCCGCGGCAGTGCTTTAACATGGGCTGCGTACAGGCTGGTATCAGCAGGCCATACTGGATCACCTTCACCCTTGGATAGAAAGAACTAGAAAAAAACGTTTTATTTATACATTAGTATAAGCAGAGTATTGAATAAATCTGTTACCTTATGTGTTTGGACATATTCTGTTCTTTAACAAATCAGTTTATAATTATTTTCAACAAAAATGTCCAAGATCACGTGCACCTGTGATTGCTTGAGGTCAGAGCTCATCAGAGATGAGCACCTACAGACTTGCTTGGTTATTTGATCATTTACAACCGGGTCAGTTAATGCTGTACAGTTGACTTCATTTGGAGGTGGGTGGAGCTAATCAGTTCTTTCTCTTTTTATTTCCCCCCTGTGAAAACAAATATGCTTATAAAATTAGGGTTTAGCTGCTTTCAGCTTTGCACAAAACAAATGTATGCCACTGAGCCATTAAAAAACTAAAGCAGTGCCTTAACAATGAGAAGAATTCTTAAAGCCAAATTTTGCCATTAGGCATGAGCAACTCCTTCATTTCAATAAAAGGTGTTGGTCAGGGCACAGAATTTTTCCTTAAATGATTGACTCTTACTGTGAGACCTGTCCAATTTTTAAAGACATACAGTAATTTAAACTTTTTATAGGTTTTTCAATTTTCTTCTGAGTGGTAAATTACTGAAGATTTCCCAATAGGTTTTTACACAAAAATAATATTGATATTCCTTATTTGTTTTTGATATGTTAGAATATACATTGTTAATAATAATAAAAAATCCCCGGTAAAACAGAAGTAATTTAATCATCGTACTTCTCTTAACCTCATTTTTATCTGAGAACAAAATGAAATCCTTTTATCACTATTATTGCTAATAATAAAACTGATCAGGGATAATCATAATTCAGGGTTGTGGGTCTTACCACTAGTATTGCTGTGTTTACCTGAACTTGTTGCCAGGATAGTCTTCACAATATAAACCAATGCAGGGGTTATTTGTTCTACATGTAGCAAAACTGAAATGACAGTGTGAACAAGCCTCTTGCACCTTGACAGTGTAGTTAGTTGAGAAAAGAAATCTTAATAAATTAATATTACTAACACTAACTGTTTCAGTGCTAAGTAACAAAATGCAGTTAGTTTATCCATTTGTCAGATGTGCTTTTTTAGTGGTGCTAGACATACTTAGCATATGTGTTTATTTGCAGGGACTTTCCATGAATAACTAACTGCTGCGTGAACACATGCATTTCCAGTAGTAGAAGAAAAGGTAGTCAAACAGGTTGGATAGCTATGTCTGGTTTTGGTTGTCATGTGGAAGACTCATACCTAAATATTCAAAAACCCATGCACAAAAGGTAACTATCAGGATTCAAAGTGATACTGTGTCTCCTTTACCCTCCTTCTTTCATTCCTTCCCATCCCGTAGAAAGTGGGAGACAAGTTTTGAAAATAAGCATCATGCTCACTTTTCCTCTTTACCGTAGGCAAGATGATTTTACTTCTACTCTAATGTGTCTGCCACTTTCTGATTGCTGAACTCTTTTATCTGGAGGCATCTGCTTCCCATCTCTGACTTGTGACTAACAAGAAGCCCAGATTCTTTTAAAAAAATATACTTCCTCTTGTTTTTTCCCTTCCTGCCCTGTTGTCTCTGGTATCTTCTATGCTGTCTCACCAGGCATAAAACTGTTATTAAATGAAGTTACAAATAGTAGGGATTGATTTGTGGAGGAAAATATTTCCCCATTTTCCCCCCCTCAGATGTGTCCACCGCAAGACCTTGATACATAAAACATTTGTTGCTAATCTATAATACTGTTCAAAATTTTTAGGAAATATATGTAATATATTAAATTACAAACTAAATATGCAAATTACTATGTAAGTATTTAGATTGGACATAAGCAATGCAACTTCATTTATGGGTCAATAGTTCATAATCATTGCATGTCTCCTTACATATATTCATGATTTATTGAGCAAAAAGGGACCATTATTATCATATAGTTTGACCTCCTGCATGAAACAGGCCACAGAATAATTCAACATTATACTAGCATAACTGGTTATTTATTAATTTGGACTTTTAAAATTAGTTTGGAATGTTAATCTTCTGCAGGTTTTAAGAAAAGCTTAAAAGATGTCGCAAACATGTACCCTAGATTTCTGTTGACACCTGTTATTATTTAACAGTTCTGTTTTGTGGTGAGTGGTTAAGGAGGTATGGCTCCTGTTCAATATGGGATGAACATATTCATAGAATATTAGAATGGTTGTCAGTTTTTGAACTACATAGGGTCCTATTTTAGTATTGCAGTTTTTTACTATTTATTATTTATATTGTGGTAGTACCTCGGAACCCCAGTCCCAGACCAGAACCTCCTTGTGCTAGCTGTTGTACAGACACATACTATTTACCATAGTTACCACTCTATTACAATATTATATTGCAGTTATTTGGTGCCTCAAATTATTTTACCAATGTTAATTAATCCTTGCAACAGCCTGTGAGTACTTAGAGATTAATAAGCAGTTCCCAGGTTGTGGCCTACAGAGGACTTACTGGTTGTCTACAGAGATCTGATTCTTCTCCTTGTACACATCTTTTACTACATATATCCAGGCTCTTCATTGCAAAGAAGGGGTTTGGAGGAAAGAAAGGATGAGAGCAGATGGGTCTGGTGGACGACATGAAAAACGAAAGTACAGTGTGATCAGCTTCTTCAAAAAAGATAAAACACTTTAAGCCATCTTTAATGCACTTAAACGTTTGTAATGTTACTTCTCCATGTAAGCCACTGACATAGTTGTGAAAAGGATGTTATATATTTGTAAATGGAAGGGGAGGCACTTCACATGATGTTCTCTTCAATTTCCCACAGCGTGGAGCACATCCTTAAGAACATTTATAAATAATTACTCCCATTTTAGGACATAAAATAAGGACTAGCCTCATTTTACAGATAAAAGCTGACATGAGAGGTTAAGGAATTTATTTAAAAACACAGATGATGTCTGTGTCACAGCAGGGAGTTTGGCCTAGACAGTAGGATTTGCATCTCTGTTTATGAAAGGTGCCATAGGTATTTGAATGATGAGAAGTGGTCAAGACTTCTTTTTTACATTAAGGTCTTCATCAGCACAGTATCAGAGCACCTCATATTTATCAATAATTACTGATTTCTACATTTATTAAGCCATTTATCTTCACAACTCCCATGTGAAGTGGAAAGTACCATGCCCATTTTTAGAGATGGCAAAGTGAGGCACAAGGTAGATTAGATGATTTGCCAAGGGTTACGGAGGAAGTCTGTGGTTGAGTGGGAAATTGAACGCAAGTCTCAAGTCTCAGTTCAGTGCTCCATACATTGGTTAATGCCCCCAGTATTAAATACTTTCCAAACATAGGTAAAGACACAACTGCAAACTCCCAGTCAAAATCTGTGAAGCCTCTAGCTTATCCTTATCACTTATGAAAACTCTCTTCTGCCATGATGCATATGGAAAACTCCAGTCTGATCATTGACTAAGTGAGTGGTGGATTGTGCATACATGGTTTTTTTGTTGCAATATCTTCCCCACCCAACATGTCTTATCCACCTATCATGCCTTGGGTTTTAGATTGTAAGCTCTGGGTGGCAGGGGTGGCATTTACAATAACTTTGTACAGTGGCTAGCATCAGGAGGCCCTGGCCAAATTGGCCTATAGGTTCAATATAAATACAAAATGAGAATAGTACTATACCTTAGTTGTGTGCCCCCTAACATGTTGAGCCAGTGGTTCCATTGCTGAGAGAGAAGAAAGAGTGCTACTTACTGATTTGCCAGCAGCCCTTCCTACAGCAGAGAGAGAGATTCCTTGGGGGTCTCAAAACAAAATTGTGCTGATTCAATTTTGCAAAGTTTCTGCAATCTGAATATATCCCTGTATAAACCTGAAATTAACGTGGTCCAGTTTCTAGCAATAACAACGAAGTCTAACCATCACTTAAAATTTCAGGTAAAATATATAGCATGATCAGAGTGCTTGGCATAAATGCTGGTGTATTAACATTTGGGGGGAGGGATAACTCAGTGGTTTGAACATTGACCTGCTAAACCCGGAGTTGTCAGTTAGGGATCTGGGGCAAAAATCAGTACTTGGTCCTGCTAGTGAAGGCCGGGGGTTGGACTCGATGACCTTTCAAGGTCCCTTCCAATTCTAGGAGATAGGATATCTCAATTAATTTAAAAAAAAAACATTAAAGAGCTTCTAAAAACTATATCCTTGAATCTTCATATATTAGGCTTTTTTTTTTTCTTTTTTCTTTTTTTTTTTTTTTTGCAGTTTAGGATGTGAGGAGTACTTCATAGCTTCAAATAATTGCTTATGAATTCATTAACTCTCCAGTTTACAATATATTTTCTATCTTTTTTTTTTTTGAAAGTTCATAGAAAAAGAAAATGAAAGTGTGTAATATTTCCTTCTCATTCTGTTCTGTTTTTAATATAAAATGTACATCATTGATAGTACACATAGCAGGTTAGCTGCTACCAAAGCTTGGAACTGGTTGTATAAAATGTATAATGCATTTTTAGTTTGTTGATTTGATTTGTGTGTGAAATAAGATTGAAGCCCCTTGCTGTGACTTTGAGTAACAATAGCTGTACTTAAGATGTGTTTGATCTTTCTTCTCTCATATTCTTTACAAATATATTTGTAAACTGAGAGAGTTGTGATCCAGTGCTTTCAGTACAGGAATGAGAATGAATTCTTGAGTTCTAAACCTGGCTCTGACAGACTCTGTAGGCCTTCACAAATCAGTGAACTTCTCTGCTTCAGTTTACCGAAATGTACAAAGGGAGAAGGAGCTGTCAGTACTAACCTACTTAGAGCTGTTTTAAGATTTATTGATTTAATGTCTACAAGAAACTTAAGTAATACTTTGCAATTATATACATTAACTATTAGATTCAATCTAAACTCAAAACAGCCTAATTGTATTTTATTAACCAGTGATTGGTTTATAACTATAAGATATTAATATTTATATTAATATAAACAATGTATAGGTCTGAATATTTCAATTTCAGTAACTTTATTGGCATGACAAGATATGCTTCTAGTAACTTAAACACTGTTAGAGTAAGTTAAGATACTCCTAGGGTTTGCTGACATCAAATATTTATAACTTTTTTTAATACTACTGACTTTAGGGGGTGTCTACATGACGATGGCAACAGAGGGTGTAAAGCTACAGAGCACAAGCCTGCTGCACATAAAGTATACCTTCCACAGGATCCATATGGCAACTTTGTGCGCTGTATATTCACACCATGGCTAGCCATGCACTAAGCCTCTGTGTAGAGAAACCCTTATTTTTCTTGAAAATGTTTTGTTTCTAGAGATCGATGAACCTTACAAAATCGACCCAAGTTTGAAGAAAATAGGTTCAATTGTTTTAAAGTTATGGACATTTAAATTTCTCAAGTTTTTGAAAGTACACCTTTAGCTACCCCTACTCTTACAAAAAAAGCTATGAGCTCTTTAGTTGCCTCACGTAGTTAATAACTCAGTTTTAAGTTCCTCTGGAAAAGGTAACACTGTGCCCAGAACCACCATGCTGGGGTGTTGGTTTAGTACGGACTCAGAAGGAATCATCGTAATTTCTTCCAGCACCTACAATTAACCTAACTCTGCTTAGTTTGAGATGTGATGAGATCACAGCTTAGGGTGGCATGGCTGTAGGCATCGGGACGATTAGAGCTAGACTGGTAAAGGACATGAGGTGTAATTTTATACACTACAACAGTATCCATATCTCCTCTTCGCCACTAAATGATGACACACTTCCACTTTCTTAGAATGACTAGATGAGTGGAAAGGATGAGGAATACTTGTGGCACCTTAGAGACATACTAATTTATTTGGGCATAAGCTTTCGTGGGCTAAAACCCACTTCATTGGATGCATGCAGTGGAAAATACAGTAGGAAGGTGTATATACACAGAGAACATGAAAAAATGGGTGTTGCCATACCAACTCTAACGAGACTAATCAATTAAGGTGGGCTATTATCAGCAGGAGAAAAAAAACTTTTGTAGTGGTAATCAGGATGGTCCATTTCAAACAGTTGACAAGAAGGTGTGAGTAACAGTAGGGGAAAAATTAGCTGGGGAAATAGTTTTTACATTGTGTAATGACCCATCCACTCCCAGTCTTTATTCAAGTCTAATTTAATGGTGTCCAGTTCTGCAGTTACTCATTGGAGTCTGTTTTTGAAGTTTTTTTGTTGAAGAATTGCGACTTTTAGGTCTGTAATTGAGTGACCAGGGAGGCTGAAGTGTTCTCCGACTGGTTTTTGAATGTTATAATTCTTGACGTCTGATTTGTGTCCATTTATTCTTTGCCTAGAGACTGTCTGATTTGGCCAATGTACATGGCAGTGGGAGGTAGTTAACTAGACGTTAGTGAACAGGAAGACCAGCATTTGTCCTTCTGAAGGAATGATTAATAATTAACTTATTATATATTAAACAATTGGCTAATTTGGATTTAAAGAGGTTATAAAAACAATATTTTCTAAAGTGACTTTGTTTTAAAGATCTGGAATGGAAAACACTAAAACTTTTCAATAACTATCTTCTTAGCCTGAATACCAAACAGGCTGGATCACTCTCTTCACTATGAACTTTTAGTTACTGGAAAGCTTTACCAAGGTACTGAAAAATGACTGTCTATCTATCTATCTAACGCATGTATTTTCCAAACTATCATTTTTGCTTTCTACTGCTGCTTTTGTGCTAGCTGCTGCCTTGTCTCACTACCCTTACTTCCGCCAAATAAGAAGCAGAGGTCACTGAAATGTATGGGATGCTTCAGCAGTCTTAACATAACTGCTGCTGATATAATTAAGAAAATATAAACATGCACTGTAATCTTAAGTATTAAGTTATTGTGCTTGAACTATGCTACTCATTTTGAATTGACTAGAAAGTTTAAGAATGAAGGAAAATTAAGGAAGAATTAACCAAAATACACATCCCATTAGTTAATCTCCATTTTTTTCTGAAGTCATGTGAACAATGTACAGAAATAAAGCAATTTTCAGTACTAAACCTTGATATATTCCTGCCAGAATTAAAATAGTTAACTTGTGTGAAATCAGCTAGAACATTTTGTAAGTAAGGGACTGTTCTCAGATTACATTGTTGTTACTCCACCAAATTGCAAGAGGTAATTTGATCTGTTGAATGCCAATATAATGTTGAATGTCTTTTTTCTTTTTATCTAGCAACATCTTTTATTTTCTCTACGTAATTTCCATGTATCAGGGTAGCAAAGTTCTTTAGACACATTTCCCTCCCTAGTTCTAGTCAGATCAC
Organism: Trachemys scripta elegans; assembly: GCF_013100865.1. Classification (NCBI taxonomy): domain Eukaryota; kingdom Metazoa; phylum Chordata; order Testudines; family Emydidae; genus Trachemys; species Trachemys scripta. The sequence goes on from NC_048303.1 coordinate 39,352,027, forward strand.
TGTAATTTTTTCAAACGAGATTGAAATACCTATTGTTCACTTTTAAATGAATCACTCCTCTGACATATAGATTAGTGTGAAAGTGTCCTTCTTTTCTGAACCCTACCCTAACATTACACACATGTGTCATGAGACTGTTTTGAAAGAGAGAAAGAAAGAAAGAAAGAAAGAAAGAAACTGTTTGGAGGAGGATGTTTGGCTATGGATTTGTATAGTGGAGATGATACGTGAGAATATGGTTATGATAAAGTAAGTTTTTTAGTGTTTGCTTCATAATATTGATTAATTTTCATCTTCAGTGGGCAAGACTGTTTTTATGAGTAATGGCAATTTCTACAGTCATCATAAATGATGAATTCCAGGAAATATGTCCACACTTTCCTTATCAGAAAATTCAATGGTTCATCAGAGAAAATGATTTTGCTATCATTCCTCTATCTCAGACCTATGTACAAATGTGGACTGTGGGCTGAATGCAGTTGATCATGCCTTGTTACTCCAAAACTGCAGCTAAGACCTGGTGGTATTACTTATTTTAAAAGTTCCTTCGGAGTATAGGATGTTGACAGGGGGCAGTGTTCAAGTGTTTTGTCTAGGCTCTCACATTCACATTTGGGATCATTCCTCGCTTCCACTTGGTCCACATATTGTCACCAGTCTTCCACCCCAGCTCTTGGTCGATTTAAAATACACCAGTATTTCCACTTGAGATCAGTGCCTAGGGGAAATTGTTCAGAAGGATCCAGATTCTCAAGGATCATTTGAATTTCTCACCCCTTTGTTACGCTGTGGCCTTCCACAGTGGTATTTTGGGGTAAGGAATTTTCAAAGGCAAAGTTTTTCTAGACATTGGCCTCTTGGATGGTGGAATGCACCTGTTCTGTCTTTCCTTTCTACCGAAGGCATCCCGCCTCACTGATGGTGATGCAGTTTCCACAAGGTAGCATAGTAACAATGTGGGAGTCAAAATTCTTGTGACAATACTATCAATATTGTGTGTATGGCTCAAGAGTGACCATATTGGGGCATACTACTCATCAGCTGAGTAACACAAGGCGAGACTGGTTTCTCAGTGTTTTGGGGTCAGCTCCCGATTTTGCATTGGTCAGTTTCTGGAACACACAGTTCCTGACGTTCACTTTCTTTTTCAGCTTCTTGATGTGCTCTAATGTAACCCAGAGATACAGCAAATGTTCATAGTGCTCAAGGGCTTTACCTTCTCACAATATCTGGAATTTTAGTTTGGTCTGATGATGTTTCAAATGAAAGATGCCCACATGTCTTGTTAGGATTGGTATTCAGGGACCATGCATGATGATAGTCTCCAGGTATGCTCAGGGAGCCAGTTAGAAAGCATTCAATATACTGAAATCTTTCTCATTGGGAGGCGATGCAAAGATCATCTCCCACTCTCACAAGCTTTGGGAGGCAGGCCAATCCTCGCTTACAGGCAGCCACCCAACCTGAAGCAAATACTCTCCAGCAACTACATACCATACCACACCACAGAAACACTAACCCAGGAACCAATTCCTGTAACAAACCCCATTGCCTTCTCTGTCCCCATATCTATTCTAGCGACACCATCATAGGATCCAGCCACACCATCAGAGGCTCATTCACTTGCACATCTACTAATGTAATATATGTCATCATGTGCCAGCAATGCCCCTCTGCCATGTACATTGGCCGAACCGGACAGTCTTTATGTAAAAGGTTAAATGGACACGAATCAGACGTCAGGAATAGTAACATACAAAAGCCAGTAGGAGAACACTTCAGTCTCCCTGGACTCTCAATAACAGATTTAAAAGTAACCATACTTCACCAAAAATCTTCAAAAACAAACTTCAAAGAGAAACCGCTGAGCTACAATTCATTTGCAAACTTAACACTATCCATTTGGGCTTGAATAGGGACTGGGAGTGGTAGCTTACTGTAAAAGCAATTTTCCCTCTCTTGGTATTGACACCTCCTCATCAATTATTGGGAGTGGACTACATCCACCCTCACTAAATTGGCCTTCAACATTGCTTCTCCACTTGTAAGGTAACTCCCTTCTCTTCATGTGCCAATATATATTTATGCCTTTATCTGTAATTTTCACTCCATACATCTGAAGAAGTGGGTTTTTTACCCATGAAAGCTTATGCCCAAATAAATCTGTTAGTCTCTAAGGTGCTACCGGACTCCTCGTAGTCTTTATATACTTTGAGTAGTACAACCACTTTGCCCTGTCTCCACAGTTTGGTTATCTGCATGTCTCCATGCCAGAGTTGAAGAGATCAGATAGCCATATCCCAAAAATGTAATAATGCTGTAAATTTTAAATGATTTGTAGTATCAGTTATTTTGTTTGGAAAGCTGAACTAGAGGATATATTGTATTTCTCAATAGTAACATCAATATTTGACTAATTAAATTACCAAACTGATGACATTTTACTGATAGGTCTAACACACACATTAATCCAAAACTTCCTCTTTTTTATGTTCAAACCTTGTCCTTGATACAATGGTCTAATTTACCATTCAGAGGGTTCAGAATAACATAGAATATTATGTGTAGCCCTTGTACTTGAACATAGCTCCATTACAACAAAGGGTTGGTATGCCCAAGTTGTACGAAGGCAAGATTTCAGAGTTCCAGAATAGATAGGTGACTCAAATGCACTCAAATTCTTAAGAAGACTTAGGATCACATCTCATCTTTCCCCATCAAAGATATTTAGGATGACTGGTAATGCGGGATGAGTCCCTTCCCAGTTAGATCACTGGTGTGAATCTGACCCCGGTCATCAGTGATCGAGTCATTGCTGTCTGGTAATGGGATCTAAGTGAAGTGAGTCGACAGTTTCATCCCTAAAGTGCACGTATCATAATTATGAATTGTTAAGTTTGACTTGAACCTGATATGGTGGTTCTTCTAGACCAGGGTTAAGATAATGGGGAAGCGTGCTTTTTTGCTGATCCTGCAGTACTGTTTTCAGGAAAATGGAGGGCTTCTGAGCTCTCAATCCAGAACCAATCTTGAGCATGAAACCTGCTTCAGAACATTTTAATTTTGGGAATTAAAAAAAATGTTCTGCAATCTCCTTCCTATGTAAATTTACCCTTAGCATTCCCTTTTAAGTCACAAATTGAACTCTTGTGTAGGTAGTTAAACACTATTCAGAACTAGTTGAAATTCCCCTATCTTCTGTCAGCTCCCAGCTCCCAACTCTCTATCACTCTGTTTTTGCTGATCCTGGATGTAAGTTCCATGTCTTAGCCTTGGTCTACACTGGGGCGGCGGTTGACCAAAGATACATATCTTAGGTCGATTTACCTGGCCGTGAGGAGGGCGGCGAGTTGACCGCTGCCGCTCCCCCGTCAACTCTGCTTCCACCTCTCGCCGCGGTGGAGTGCCAGAGTCGACGGCAGAGCTATCGGGGATCGATTTTTATAACGTCTACTCTAGACACAATAACTAGATCCCTGATAGATCACTCACTCCTGCCGATCCGGCAGGTGGTGTAGACGTACCCCTATTTTCTCTGTTATCCTCTTTCCCATTTGTGTACCTCCTGGCCCTTACAGTGCCACTCTAACACAGCTTCTTTCCCCCAAATTGCCAATCCCCAAGCATTCAAAATTAATGGATCAGATCCCAAAGAACCATGAGCTTTAAAATAACAATAAAATTGAGTTCGTTTTATTTTTGTTCTGGTTTTGTGACTGTAGAGTTCATGTTTTCAAGCTTTTTTTCTGCAATCCTGAGCGCTTAAATTTTTTTTTGTAAATGAAAGCTGAGATTCTCATGCAATCATATCACTCCAAGAGCTAGGGCTTTTAAGAAGAGAACCAAATATTCTAAGATTCATGATAAAATTGGAAACATGGTTACTGTGATCCCATCTCTTTAATTTGCTTCCAGCCCTGCTACCCTTGAACGGCCTTTGTTTAAACAGCCAAGATTGAAAGCAGACACATGCAATGGGGCATAATTTATTTCTCGGGGCCAATGTTTCCTGTAGCAACTGAAGTTTTTTGTTGTTGCCAGCATACTGCTAGCTGTGCATCTGTTGTATTGGTGATCATACTGTGGGTAATAGGCCTTCTACTATGGGAAATCATGGATATACTCTTTGAACAACAGGTCAATCAGTGTGTACAAACCATTAATTGCTAGTTGTATTCCTCCAACTATCACAGCACACTTATTGTTTGACCTCTGCATCTGCTTTCCCTTCTTTATTGGGCCTTTTACATATTTTTATTTACTTTTAAAGACGTCTAATGGATGGATTGGACCTTTCAGATATTTTTCATTCCCTGTCAATGTGAGTTAGTTAAAGCAAGCTTCATAGAGGTTGTTTCCTTCAGATATTTTTTTCTTAAGGCATTTGTATTTCTTGGGAGTTTTTTCCCTCCTTACATACCTGGTGAGTCACGGATTATTGTTCAGTCATGACCTACTTCTTCTCTTCACAGGCAATTAAGGTATTACTTTAATAGTAAAGTACATACAGCTATCCTGGTTCAGATGTGCTATAGACAGAGAACATGTATATGCTAAATTTCACCTCACAACTTTGTTGCACAGCAGGACGTGTTCAAGATAGCATTTGTCTAATTCTGAATGTTGTGGGTTATATTATCACTGTTGTATAATTTTTAGATTGTACCTTTATATATTAAAGCATTTCATTGGTAAGGGGGTTAATGTTATGAGGTAACATCTTACCTTGCTGTTTTTGTGCTCTGGATGTTCGAGAAAATATAAAGCTGTTTAACCCTTTAAGGGTTGTCAGTATGTTGAGAAGTAAAAGTTCTAGAAATTTCTGGTCTCTGTAAGAGCATTATCTAGGTTTCTTCCTGTGAGCAAAGACAGAGTATATGCAAAAAGGATTTAGTAGTCTATATTCATCCCTGCAGGCACAGCGGGGGGCAATCTGCATCCTTCTGTGCCTGTAGAGGCATGTGTTTCAGAGAGGGAGTTCACTTCTGGGGAGGAAGGCAGCTTTATATTCTGGCCAGGGTTCTATATGAGCTCTGCTGGTGGAGGCCGCCTGGGAGACGCACTTAGACTGTCTCTTGGCAGGTGTGGCCTTGTCCCTTTCCAAGGTGAGGCTTTCATTCTAAGCATGTCTCAAAGGGCTTCAGTAGAGGTGGGTTTTCAGGCACCCTGTGTCACTGCTCCAGATGGATTTGCAGAGGGCCCACAACTTGAGTTGTGCCAGCAGAGTGAATCAAACCCTCTGTACATGTTCGTGTGTGTATCTATGGAAAAAATGTTATCTAGGTCCAGCCCTGCTGAGTTTGAGATCTGACAAGATAGTACTCTTGTCCATGGTGGTCATTATCATTTCATGATAAATGCAATTTAGCACTTGGCTCTGCAATTTATTACATGGAGTGTCTGTGTAGATGGTTAAACACCAGGGATCCCAGTAAACTATGCAGATCCACCTCTACTGACAAGTACTGTGCATGCATAGATAGATAGATGATTAGTATCTGGAGAATCTGGGTTCTGGAACTTCACTTCCTCTTGGCTGTTTTCAATGCTGTGACAAAACGAAGGGATTTGAGAACTCCTCATGTCCCTGAATGCTCCCAGTGCTGCTGGTAGGGTTGCCTCCTCTGAGGTACAAAAAAATCATGACATCCGGGATGATCCTGAATCCATAAAACTGGACAGCAGGCAGTGTGTACTGAGCACCCTTACAGATTTTCTGGGACACTTATCAAGGGGTGACCCTGGGAAAACTTGGACAGATGGCAACCCTACAGCCTGCTGGCAAGGATTGAGTAATGGACTCAAGGTCTCCCTTTACAATGGACACTTCTGGTGGTCCTGCCACTGGGGAGAGGGAACGGAGTCAAAGGTGAGTCAAAGGCAAAGGATGAGAGAGGGAAAGAGTGAATGAAAGTGTAGATGGAACGTGGGAAGGGATAGTGTAAGAGGGGGAAGGAAGGGATGAGAGAGATACTGGACTGCACTAGTGGATTTTAAATTTGAGGCTTAGCAGTCGTTTGGTCTAACCATGGGTGGAGGGGGAGGATTACAAGGAGTGTTGATATACACAATATGTATGCTGGTGATATCCATATAATAAATTGCTTTTATCAAGAACCTACTTCACTTGTGTGCTGCCCGTTAATTTATTTCCACTTGGACTATTTCAGACACTCCAGGCCTCTGAACAGCTTCAAACATCCCTTATTTGGAAAGAAAAAGCCTGCCAGCGGCGTATTTTTCTCTTCCATCTCTTCTTCCCCAAAAACCCCAAACAAAAAATGAAACAAACAAAAAACACCCCCTTAATTCTGTCCAAACATTACACTAGTGAGAACCACAGAATGATCAATTTTTACTTTGATACCACTGACAAATTTAAAATCTCGTACTCTGATTGTCTCATGACCCTGCCTGTCTCATGACCCTACATTTGGGAGTTTTATGCCATTGGACAGGGGAGAATTTCAGCATCCCAGTCGGTTACACAGTACCTTCTTCAAGTCCCGGAAGATGCTGAGAATATCAGACATTAACATAATGACATTTATCTATACAAAGGCTATTTTAGGAGGTTTCTAAAATTGTATTAATTATAATTTTCTTCTGCCTCAGAAAGCTCTACAGTTGGATTACTTTCCATGTGGAGAGAGAAGAAAAAAAGGGCCATAAAATTTTAATTCAAAAGTTTCCAAAATAGTTTTTCTATTTTTTAAAAAAAGGCAAGTGACAAATGCAGACTGGCATGTAGTGGTGTGGTATAAATAATGTATTGATACTTGTTTGGAAAGAACTACATAACTTATTAGCGAGTAGTGCAGCCATCCCATACTTACTCCAGTAAAACCCACCACAGCATCATTAATACACATATATGTTTAGTGCCAGGCCTGCTGTGCTGTACTTAAATCCCCCCCTGATTTTTCTTGCTGTGTGGTACTTGGTGATTAAGCATAACTGAAAAAAGACTCCTCTGTGAAGCCTAAAGCCTTGTGTTGTAATCTCACTGCTGGCTGTGCCTATAGATGTTTGAATTGCTTCATTGGAGATTATTCAGACCTTTCCAGTTTCCTCACAATGACTTTGCAGCAAAGCTGTGTTTTCTGCATGTATAATAGATTGCCTTCCTGAAGTAGATGTACTTCAGTATGGAAAGCTTCATCTAATTCAATCTTAGACCTAGTCTACACACAGTTTTTCTACCAGTTCAATTCTGTCCTGTGTGTGGGTGTGGGTTGTTTGTTTGGGGTGTGTGTGTGTGTGTGTGTGTGTGTGTGTGTATTTTTACTGAAATAGTTATACTGATATATCCCCTAGTGTGCATGCAGTATAAAGGTGCCTTATACTGGTCTAGCTTATTCCCTTTCCCACACGGGAGTAGCTATTAGAGCTGCATGAAATTTCTTTGGTAAATGCACCTCTACCTCGATATAACGTGACCCGATATAACACGAATTCGGATATAACGCGGTAAAGCAGTGGTCCAGGGGGGCGGGGCTGCGCACTCCGGTGGATCAAAGCAAGTTCAATATAACGTGGTTTCACCTATAACGTGGTAAGATTTTTTTGTCTCCCGAGGACAGTGTTATATTGAGGTAGGGGTGTAGTTTATTTGCTGAAAAATGTGACTTCAGTTGATCCAGAACTATTCAGGAATTTGTGTAAAGTTGGCTGAATAGTTTTGACTAAACCAAAAATAAAATATTATGGTAATGTTGAAACAAAACATTTAATTTTGACCAGATTCAATTTTTGTTGTTGTGATTTCACATGTTTTGACAAACGCAAAGGAGGACTGATTCACAAAACACTGGGTGTGAGAAGGTGGTTTGGAGAGGATGGCCTCCCTTATAACTTTTAGCCCAGGGTACTCTCCTGGGATGTGGGAGACCCAGGTTCAATTTCCCACTCTGCTTGATATGGAGAAAAGATTTAATCCTGGCTATCTCCCACCCTAGGTGAGTTCCCTACTGACTAGGCTATAGAATCATTTTCACACTCTTTCCCCGGCCTAATTGTCTGTTTTAAAGTTATTGGTCAGGCAAAAAGAGTGAGAATGAGTCTGTAGCCTGGCCGTTAGGGCACTCACCCAGGATATTGGAGATCCAAGTGCAAATCCCTGTATCAATGACTGTTCAATTATTTTTTACAAAGTTGAACAGCTTCAATAGGAGAGATTGAGAGCACCCCAAACCAGAATATCCCATTGTCCAGTGGCTAGAGTATTCCCTTGTAGTGTGGGGAGACCCAGTTGGAAACGAGAAACTTTGTGTTGGGTTGAAATGAAAAGGGGGAAAAAAAAAGACTTTTTTTTGATTCACCAAATTTTGGAAAATTTTGGTTAGACCTGAAGCAAAACTTTTTTCTGATCCTTTGGAATTGCCAGCAAACCAAAATATCCGTTATTTGCCCAGTACTAGTAGCTGTGCCAGTAAAAAAGCACCTTTATGTAGGTATAACTCCATCCATACTAGGGGATTGTGTTGCTTCTATACCAGTCCAGTTAAAGCAGTTCAACTTTTTCTGTGTAGAGAAGCACATGTTCAATGAAGTTATGCATTTGTTCCTTTTACGGAGATCAATAAAGTAATTTAGTTTACTGTAGTCTTGTAAGTACAGTGAATTAAATGGTTAAACCCAATTTAGAGTGCAACTCAAGTTCAAATTGGAAATAGGGTGTCAATTTTTAACAGTAAGAGTAATTAACTATTGGAACGATTTTATCAAGGGTCATGATGAATTGTCCATCAGTGACAATTTTCAAATCAAGATTGGATGGTTTTTTTTTTTTTTGTTAAAGATATGCTCCAGATTTTATTTTTGGGAAGTTCTGTGACCTCGGTTATACAGGAGGTCAGTCTAGATCAGGGATAAGCAACCTATGGCACGGGTGCCGAATGCGGCACACGAGCTGATTTTCAGTGGCACTCTCACTGCCCGGGTCCTGGCCACTTGTCCAGGGGGCTCTGCATTTTAATTGAATTTTAAATGAGCTTCTTAAACATTTTAAAAACCTTATTTACTTTACATACAACAATAGTTTAGTTATATATTATAGACTTATAGAAAGAGACCTTATACAAACGTTAAATTGTATTACTGGCACGCGAAACCTTAAATTAGAGTGAATAAATGAAGACTCGGCACACCACTTCTGAAAGATTGCTGACCCCTGGTCTAGATGATCACAGTGGTCACTTCTAGCTTTAGAATCTATGAATATTTTCTCTTAAACTGGCCATGAAGCAATGCTTTATTCAAAAATTCACATTAATGTAATATTCGTGGAAATGACAGCCCATACTTCATCCTATTCGGGGAAAGGAGTGACTATACGTATCGTTCTATCAATGGCAGATGAGAAAAGAAAAGAGTTTGTTAGAGTTGATTATTGTAAGGGATTTTTTTGCACAAGGAAGATTTAATGGACCAGGAGGGCACAAATGTAATATGGGGACTGGATAGGGACTGGTAATGAGTTTAATCTTTTCTTTATTTTTATTTTTTGTTTTTTATTTATATATATATATGAAACAATACTCCTGGTACTAATAGGTACACTTAGTGGCAATATCAGCAGAGGCCAACAACTTACTGGCATGGTAAATGAATTAGCATTGATCCTTCCTGGGAAAACAAAGGAATATAATGCTCCTAGACTCTTAAATCTGAATTTATAATAATTTTTCTTCAGTTTACATTGCCAGTGAAGGAAAATATTGTTGACAATTAAGAGATTTCTTTTTTTGTAAACTTCAGCTTTGAATTGTGGTCAGTTATATGTGCACCCAAACAGTACAATGATGTCTACAGTAAAGCAGCCACAATTCTGAAAGCTATATTCCTAAATCCATATTTAGGCTCTTTAAATAAAGGAAGAGCTGGTTTTCAGAAGCCCTGGGGTTCTAGCATTTTGGCCTTAATAAATAGCGATAAGGAATATTTCCTTCTCATTGAATTTAATTCTTACAAGCCAACTGTTTTCTTAAACCCTAGCCACAAGCAGTATCTAATCCTTGTATCCAAATGAAAGACAGTACAGCATATTAAATGCAAAGTATTATCAATATAAGTTGTAAACTTTTGGGTATAGACTGGGGGCACGGTTTAGATATGCAATACCAATTCTGATTCATATGGAAAACATTCAATAACAAAAGCATCCCCTTGGCCATATTGTTTTAATCAGCCTTTTAAAGAAAAGACTCACATTGGCTTCACTATTACTGATTTCCAGTAATGACTATTTTACTTCTTAGTTTAAAATTACAGAATTACTTACTACTTGCAAATTTTTGGCGACTGTAAAAGCTAACAACTACAAGTAATGTCTGCATGACATGGAAGAAGCATATTCCCCTGATTTTGCTATATTACAGATCTCTGCAAGGAACTTTGCTTCATACAAGGGATATTTCAGCTCTCCCCTATTGGTCTGTAGTTTACCTCCTGCTCCCATCCTCCTCCCAGTTCATAGTGGGGTGAATTAGCTGTCTGCTCAGGATTTTCCCTTCTGTACTTGAAGAGTAAATCTCCTTCAGGTGACTACTACTCTTGAAATTCCTATTCATTTTTTTTGTCCAAGACTTCCCCATCATAATTCTATAGGGGGGATATGATTGCTCTCTTTAAATATATTAGAGGAATAAATACCAGGGAGGGAGAGGAATTATTTCAACTCAGTACTAATGTGGACACGAGAATGAATGGATATAAACTGGCCATGGGGAAGTTTAGGCTTGAAATTAGACGAAGGTTTCTGACCGTCAGAGGGGTGAAATATTGGAACAGCCTTCCGAGGGAAACGGTGGGGGTGAAGGACCTGTCTGGTTTTAAGATTAAGCTAGATAAGTTTATGGAGGGAATGGTTTAATGGGATAACATAATTTTAGTCAAATGAACAGTGTGCCATCGCTGGTAAATAGTATCAATGGCCAATGAGGGTCTGGCTGGAGAATCTTGCCTACATGCTCGGGGTTCTACTGATCGCCATATTTGGGGTCGGGAAGGAATTTTCCTCCAGGATAGATTGTCAGAGGCCCTGGAGGTTTTTCACCTTCCTCCGCAGCATGGGGCAGGGGTCGCTAGCTGGAGGATTCTCTGCTACTTGAAGTCTCTAAACCACAGGATCTGGGGTCTTCAACAGCAGAGTCAAGGGAAAGGGTTGGGATGGCATTGTGGCCTGCATCATGCGGGAGGTCAGACTAGATGATCATAATGGTCCCTTCTGACTTAAAGTCTATGAGTCTATAAAGCCTGGACTGGATTAAGGCATAAGTATAATAAGCAGATGCTTATAAGGTTCCAGCTATGTACGTGCTCTACCAGGTTGGTGTTGGCAAGTTCTCCCCACTCGCCCAAAAATTTGAGATAAAGGCTGACTCCACTCTCTTTCGGGATTGTTCCCACCCAACTGAGATCAGGGAGTGCAAATCTGGAGAGGTAGGAGGCCTAAGCTACTCCTGAGAAGCAGTGGCAAGCCCCCCAGCAGACAGTCCTTGTGTGCATCACTCTTCTGAGTACCACCACAAGAAGGTGGGGTGATGGAGGAGCCTATGTAGGGTTCTGCCTACGACCCTAGATTGCCTTAATTGGTATCAAAGAGAAACAAGAATAGCTCATTCTTCACTATGCTTCATTGTACACCTTATAGGGAGGATTATGATTTTCTAGACATGTACTCACTGTGGTTTATGCCAAGCACTAACTAGGTGTGTGTCTGCTCTTGCATAGAGCTGCTCAGTGTGTCCTGACTGAACAATAGGACATTTAAAAACCTAGGGAAGTGACACCCTCCCCAAATTTCCTAGGTGAAAAATCATGTACAAACCTCTTGGGTTAAGGTGACAATCCTCCTTACTAATGCAGTTGGAAAGGGGCATTATAGACCATTGTGTAGTTTTCCAGTGGACCTTGTCACAAAATTACAAACAAAATGAAGCATTTGTTTACAGACCTGTATTAATGGTGAGTTATTTTTTTCAAACTTTCCTCCTTTTTAAATTGAAATTTGCCTCTATCTTATCTGAAAGTGGCTCCTGCAGTACATTGTTATGAAATGTTTGCATCAAAGATGCTGAATTATGGAATCGGATGTTTATAAAATGTTTTTAAAATTAATTCCACATAATTTTAATCTTCCTACACTCATTTTTATTGTCTCTCATGTGGGCCTAATCTGGTTGAAAGATAACGTGCATTGAAGGGTGGCTCCTTGGCTGAACTCATTTACAGATGTGCTGTGATCCTGGCTTTTTTTGATGTGAAATAATTAAGGTTAATTCTACCCTTGTCAGAAGATGCATGACTTTGGGAGGTAGTCGTCTCACAGTTCTGCAATGCTAATGCTCTAGTAATTATGTATAATGGAGGGCTACCATATTCTGATTAAACTGTAATGGTAAATATAAACAAGAAAAGAATCACAAAAAGTGACTCATTGAAGAGCACTTAGTGATAGTTTTCTTTTCAACATCTTATAGATCTGTTTTTGATTTTTCTCAAAAAGAAATTCATTTTATAGTGATTGTTTAAAAAAGTACTTTAGTCAGGGATGTACTTTGCAGCACTTCAGAGAATAGACCAATTTTTTGTAACAAGAAAAATACTCCTGTGGGAGGCCTTACAGCCTTATTTCATCTAGTTTATTTAGTTTTCTTGTCATGCCAGTACAAGCCGTGAAATCCTAGTATTTGTGCCTCCAGTCAGTTTGGCTTTGGTATGTGATTTTTCTTCCTGTTGGATATGCTATTGTGGGGTAATTGCTGTGCATGAGGCATGAGTGACTTCACCCACTGGATATTAAGTGTTTCTTACCAGGGTATTATTTTCTGAAGTTTTGAGGGTGAAAATATTTTAATTTATGGTACAGTCTTGTTATCATGAACACATTGGGAAGTATAAATGTTGCCTGTGTATAATGCTATTGTGAGTTTGTATAGATTAGTTTAGTATTGTGCCCCATGTGACATGTCAACTGTGTATTTGTAAGAGGGTTAAGTTTGTAAAGACTGTTGAGGGAAGACAGAGCTGCCAGAATTAAGAGAGAATGGAGAAACAAGTGGCAAAGGCATGAGCTGGCAAAACCACACGAGGCCCCTACAATCTTTGAAGGAGCAGAAACTGACAAGGGAATCTGAATGAGGACCATGGAGTGGGAGAGAGCTGCCAAAATCAATGAAGGGTTATAAGGGAGGAGAAAAGCAGCCCAGACAGGCACATTATTCTTTTGAGGGAAAGTATTACTAATGTTTATTTGTGTAAGAATAAGGCAGGGTAAGTATAAATTAGTTTAGACATGAAAACTGTTCCGAAAATTGCATGGATTGAACGTACAACCATATAAAATCTTTCCATGTCAGCTCCCACTTTTCCTGGCCGTTAATTTTAGAATTTGACCTGTTTTGGCCAATCTCATTCCTGCCAGGTGAGAAACAGACTAATGAAAGAAACACCAAGGGCAATCATTAAAAATAACAGAGTCTCCGTGGATGCATCCGACGAAGTGGGCATTCACCCACGAAAGCTTATGCTCCAATACATTTGTTAGTCTTAAAGGTGCCACAGGACTATCTGTTGCTTTTTACAGATCCAGACTAACACGGCTACCCCTCTGATACATTAAAAATAAGTTTGTGATGTTAATTAGGGTGGAATGTTTCTCTCGCCTTCTTGTTTTAGAGATTTTTTTTTTTAAGCTAAGGTGGGTTCACTACTGAGCTGAAAGGAGCCAATGGGTTCCTCTTGTTAACAGAACTAGCCTTGGGCCTCATAAAAAAGGCGGCTGGGCCTCTTTAGTAAGTCTCTAGTCCTTTTCCTTGTGAAGGTAGACGTCAAACATAAATTGGTACAGCGGACATTCTGAAGACTGAAAGGAAGTACAGTGCAGCTCCCTTTCTGCAGCAGGAGGCTGAGGAGACCAAAAGATTCCCCCTCCCTTCCCCATTCAGGCATTTGCATATAAAATGGACCAGTTCATTTTGGGGTTTACCTAAAATATCCTCCCACTAAAGTGCCACAATCCTGACGATGGCCCTAGGGCATACACATATGATGGCTTCAGACAATTTAAAATTTTTAATGCTGTGCACAGGCCTTCACATAGCACACACCCGTCCAGCTAGGGAGGGACCTTCATGGATCAGGGGAGACCTGTCCACCTCAAGAGACAAAGCAATCCTATTCCACATCTCACTATCCACTGCACCTCCAGGAGTAACCTGCTACTCCCCTAATCCACCACTCTACAACCAGTGACTTAAGAACAACCCCACCACAGTTGCTGCTCGTAGGAGCAGCTGCCTGGTGGGGGAGCCACAGCAGTGTGCTGGGAATGGGGAAGCAGAGTTGGGTGAGAGGAGGTGGCTCTGAGGGCAGGAGGTGGAAGGAGTGATGAAGTGAGGGGCAGGGTGGATAGCAGTGTACCCATGACATGCATTTGATCCAACAAATCTCTCTTGACTGGGCTGGGAGGCTCCTACTCTTAGCCACTTTCTGATCTGTGCCTGCCTGGGAGCTTAAGCCTCCTGATGTGGAGAGCTCAGGAGATGGTCTTGGTTCCAGTCTCAGTGATTGGGAATACCTGAGGCAAGGTACTTGACTTTAGGTTGCTCCTCAGGAATGCTAGCCAGAGAGACCCAACTAGGAGGGCTTTAGTTGTATAGACATAGCCTAGAAGAGTATACTTCTCTTCCACCAAATCTAACCAGAGACGTGGAGTTATGGCTAGAGCAGCACTGGGGAGGCTCTAGCCAGCTCTCCCTAAGCTCACGGGCCTGCAAGCAGTAACCAGGGATCAACAGGAAGAACCAGGGTCCCAAGCACACCGCGCTGCTCCCCACAACCCCAGTCAGGGAGCAAGGAGCAGGAGTAATTAGAGCTTTGCACCAGCCAGGGAATAGCAGCCACAGCTGATATCAGGAAGTGGAGTGGCCAGATTTGCCTCCTATCCCAGGGCAAACAGCAGCCAGCATCAAGGGCTAGTGACCTAGAGGCAGAGTCTCAAGAATTCTCCAGAATCACCTGGACACCCACCCAGGGAGATGTCAGAGGTAGCTAGGAACATAGTGATTCATGTGTTTTAAAACTCATTCCTGGCTGCAGTCTTGATACCTAAATTCTGGGCATTTATGATCATTTATGCATACTCACAAAATATGCAATTTAGGACACCAGGACATTTGATTAATATTTCCAAACTTCTGAACCTTCGACTTAATGGGTACAGTAACTCCTCACTTAAAGTCGTCCCGGTTAATGTTGTTTCATTGTTATGTTGCTGATCAATTAGGGAACATGCTCATTTAAAGTTGTGTAATGCTCCCTTTTAACGTCGTTTGGCAGCCGCCTGCTTTGTCTACTGCTTGCAGGAAGAGCAGCCCGTAGCAGGTAGCTGGTGGGGGCTTGTAACCAGGGTGGACTGGCAGCCTCCCTTTCAGCTCCCCTTATCAGCTCCCCGCTCCCCTAAGTTCCCTGTGCAGCAGCTGCCTGCAGTTCAGCTGTGTCCCTCCCTCCACTGCCATATGCTGCTCCTGCTCTCTGCCTTGGAGCTGCTCCCTGAGACTCCTGCTTGCTATGTGGGGGGAGGAGGGAAGGAAGAGGGGAGCTAATGTCAGCAGCTGTGATCTCAGCAAGCTGTTTTAATTAACAAGGCAGTGTACTTAAGGGAAATGCACATATCTCCCTCCATTCCTGCTGCCTTGCAGAGTGAGAGAGTTAACCCTTGAGGGCTCAACCAATTGCTAGTTCATCATTTAGCAGTAAGGGAAATATCCCACCCTCTGACTCCTCTACCTCAACCAAGCTTCACAATCATCATCACTGTGTACCTGTGTGTGTGTGTGTGTGTGTGTGTGTGTGTGTGTGAGAGAGAGAGAGAGAGAGAGAGAAAATTTCCCTGGAACCTAACCCCCCTCATTTACATTAATTCTTGTGGGCAAATTGGATTCGCTTAACATCGTTTCACTTAAAGTCGCATTTTTCAGGAACATAACTACAACGGTAAGTGAGGAGTTACTGTATGATGTATGACTGACCTAGGCAGCAAATATTTGAGGAAAACACTTGTGAACATGTTATCAGCCTATCACTGGGTGGCTTACTTTTTTGTTAGTGGGCAGTTTTTCCTTTTATTTATGTCCTAAAATTAAATAGAATAACATAAACATACTTAGAGGATAGGATGAACCTAGGAATTATTTTGACTGTAGGGCTTATGTGGATTTGATAGGAGTCTTATTACATTTTCCATGTCTCAAATTTTTCTCTACTGGTGGCACAGTTTTTACCTTAATATTGAAAGCAAAATGTTTGTGTACTGTGAAATTCAGTTATCTGAAATAATAGTGCAGTTATGATAGTGAGCATGCTACTCACTCAGCTCATAACTTTGTGTGTTACTTTGCAGAGGAGAAATAAAGTATAAAAGAGCCTTACAGTAGGGTTAAATGTCAACGTTTGAGTGTATTCAATCAGTTGTACAGTTTGAGGTTGTGACTATTACAGTTCCTGGAGAATGAACTAGAATTGTAAAATTGACTGGTGCATGGCCCAGAACAATGTAAATTTTGTCTGCTCTCCACTGCCTACCTACTTTACATGTATTACAGATTTTTATCATGTAAGCAGCTATTTTATTAATATTGTCCGACTACGGAGTTAAAATAGACTATTTAGCTAAATGTTATGTTACCTAATTAAATATTTATCTCTGTAAAGAATTAAACTCAGAATCAATTTCTGTAGAGATAACATGAAGCAGAGCGGGCGAGACTGCCCTCATAGTCATTTAGGAAAGATGTAGGTCTATTAAAATACTCCTCTAACCTGGTTTCTTTTCTTTAGTTGAGTTCTCTGCTGTATGTGAAAGAAAAATAATTTGCGGTTAGTTATGATTAACAATAAAATTATAGATATCACAAAAGTTGTAAGATCCTTTCAGAGTTGCCTGTTGTTGTTTTTTAATTTTATTATTCAAGAAATACTTTATCAAATAAGCCAGTGGCATGGAGACTTGAAAGGCCTTTGACCACTGGAGGCCTTTGTATGCATCCATTTCCCTCACTAAGTATGGCGTCTGCTGAAGAAAACCTAGTCTTGCTACCTGCTAATGGAATTACTGTCCTAGCTCAAGTAGGAGAAAATTTGTGCTCTGGCACTGAACTTCCTAGGTTAAAGCTTCAGAGATGACCTTTGCAGCGTGTCATCACATGTGCGTTCTCTTGCATTTTAAGCTACAGTTTTTCTTGTAGGTTATTTTCCCAGACCTGAGGAAGAGCTCCGTGTAAGCTCGAAAGCTTTACTCTCTGACCAACAGAAGTTGGTCCAATAAAAGATATTCCCTCATCCACCTTATCTCTCATTTTATTTTTGGAAAGAGGAAAAAAGAGAGAAGTTGAATTCCACCAAAATACACGTGTGTCTGCTGAGGAAGAGAATGGGGCAATGAGGTGGAACTCTTAGACAACTTTTCAGATAAGCCAGGGGATAGAGAGACTCATGACATTCTCTTCTCCCCCCCTCCCCATTTTCTCTTAGCTGTTTTTTTCTTCCCATGTCTGGTCTCCTCTTCACATGCCAGAAATGCAGTTTACCTAGGGTTATCATATTTAAAAAATTAAAAAAGAGGACACTCCACGGGGCCCTGGCCCCGCCCTTTTCCCACCCCCCCCCCCGCCCCCAACCCCCCTCTTACTCCGCCCATTCCCCAAAGTCCCCGTCCTAACTCCCCCTCCTCCCTCCCAGCCACGCGAAAAGGGCTGCCCAAGCACTACCGGCTTCACGGAGGGGAAGCGCCCAGCCGGGGGCGCAGGGTCTGGAGGCTGCCCGGCAAACCCGTGAAGCCGGTAGCGCTCGGGCTTTGGGCAGCCCCTATGCCTCCGGACCCTGCGCCCCCGGCCGGGCACTTCCCCTCCCGGGCTCCAGCTGCTCTGCTCCTCCCCTGACTCTTCAGCTCTGTTTAAGAGCCAAGCTGCCCGAGCCAGCGCTACTGGCTTCGGGCAGCCCCCTTGCCTCCAGATCCTGCGCTGCCAGAGCAGAGCAGCTGGAGCCCGGGAAGGGAAGTGCCCGGCCGGCGGCTCGGGGCACGGGGGCTGCCCGAAGCCGGTAGCGCTGGCTCAGGCAGCTTGGCTCTTAAACAGAGCCGAAGAGTCAGGGGAGGAGCAGAGCAGCTGGAGCCGGGGAGGAGAAGTGCCCGGCCGGCGGCTGGGGTCCAGAGGCACGGGGGCTGCCCGAAGCCGGTAGCGCTGGCTCGGGCAGCTTGGCTCTTAAACAGAGCCGAAGTCTGAGTCAGGGGAGGAGCAGAGCAGCCGCGGGAGGGGAAGTGCCCGTCCGGTATTTTTCCCGGACATGTTCGGCTTTTTGGCAATTCCCCCTGAATGGGGAGGGCGGGACTGGTGCCCGAGGCCGGGGGCGCAGCTCCAGACCCAGGGGGACGCAAATCCGGACAGTGCCAGCTCCCCGCAACGCGCTGGCGTCCACAACCGCCCCCCCCCCCCGGGGGCCCCCCCCAGCCCTGCGATGGCTGCCGAGTGGCCCCCAGAGCCCCCCCCCCCCCTAAGGGGGGGGCCCCCCCCCCCCCCCCCCCCCCCGACGGCTTGCTGCCTCACAGGGGCAGGTTGGTCGCGTCGCAGGGGCCGCTGGGAGTTGTAGTTCTCGGCCGCTCCCCTCTCCCGGCTCTCCCTGGAGCATGAGGCCCAGCCGGACTACAGCCCCCAGCATGCCCTGGGCAGGAGCCGAGTGTCGCACCGAGAGGATGTCACAGCGGGCGACCCACACACACAAATTCGGAGATCCTAGCCTCCCTATTTCCCCAGACATGTCCGGCTTTTTGGCAATTCCCCCCGGACGGGGATTTGGGGACCAAAAAGCCGGACGTGTCCGGGGAAATCCGGACGTATGGTAACCCTAAGTTTACCAGCCCAGCCACCTGCAGTACATATTTTTGGTTTCAGTGTGAGGGAACTGCCTTAAGCCTCTCCTAAGAGCAGGTGAGACCTAGCCGGCTAGTTGTGCCAGGACTGGAGCCACAGGTTGGCAGTTAGTAAGCAACTGTCAGCGCAGGAGAGGAAAGAGTTGATCACAACTACCTCAGCAGCTAGAGAGGCATCTCTCTGCAACAGGACTGTAGCCACCCTCTACTGCCTACGTTCCCTGCACCAATGGCCAAGCGTAAAAATATTCCTGATCATTTCCCAAAAATCTAGGTCAGACTCTGACAAACTGGGACTATTGGCAGCTCTTCCCTTTATTTTATTCCTTACATTTTGACATCCCTTCTTCTTTTAGAAGAATGTCAGCCTCTTTTTAAAATGAACTGACCTAAAAAGTAACCCCTAAATGCTTGCATTATAACAGTTAGTCAAATTCCAAAAAAGCTTTCCTTTAGCTCGTTAGAGATCGCTGTGGATTATTTACTTACAGTGAGTGGGGTGTGTGGCTGGATTTTAGCTTGACTGTGTATACGATTAGCTCAAAAGTAAAATAAAATAGGGTATGCTTTTATACCTGTATGAAACTATGGCCATTGTTCCACAGTGAACCTGAAACCAGAATTGTGTTCGCATTCTTATTTTCTTTACTCTTTCCATGACAATCTTTATGTTATGGTGATTTAATAAGTATAGAGCCTTTTTTGTTATTTCATTTCATTCTTTCAATCTTATTTCCCAAGTACTATGCTAGTTTATTAAGGTTTGTGTCTCTTAATATCCTTAAGCTACTAAATGTTACATGTGACCAGTTCAATTAATAAAAGAAAATAGTACTGCACTACATGGTATATGCCATGATATGCAGTTGAAAAGATGTTGAACAGCTGAATAACAGCTCTAAAATGCTAACAGAATGGATCTCTGAGAAAACAAGTCCCATTGTACTTTTTAGGCTGTTCATGGTCACTATAGCTAATTGAACCTACTTTAGCTTTTAAGTGGAAATAGAGAGTGTCTCCCAAAACTTTTAAAGGGTGGCAGCCTTACTCAACTTTTTTAAGCCTCGGAGCCTACAGCCTGATAGCCTTAGTCTTACGTGATATGAAAATAAACAGTGCTGAATGAAATCTGTGGGTTCTGGTCCAATCCAGATCCTGTAGGAATTCCCAGTGGAACACCCCTGCTGGTTTGCTTTCTCCGGTAAAACTGCACAGTTCTGGCACCATCGGAATCCCCATAGATCTCCCCTCCAAGGCAATGCAAAACTCCATTTAATGATGCAGTCTAATAGCACATCTTGTGTCTTCAAAGGATGTCTTCTTTTGTCTCTTCTTGGTGAGGAGAAGCGTACCATACGGGACTACTACTCTGCCTCATCAATAGGCAGTACTCATCCTTCCCTCACTGCAGCTGGCTTTTAGATTATCTGAGCGGGGTAGATAACTTCTCATAGGATTGCAAAAAGGGTTCTTAGGGATCCTAAAGTAATACAGAAGAGCAACTTTTTCATAAAGGGGTAAGAAAAATCAGTGCATGCCTTATTTTAATTTTATTTGTAAAATGTTGCTGTTGGTTTAGTGCAGAGCATTTGCTCACTTCTTACCCACTCTTATTGTCTGTGAATAGCAGTTAAAATACTAGATAAACTTTGCTCTTTAAGCCTCTCCACTGCATAGTTGACTCTCTAGTGTCTATGTTCGTAAAGACAATAAATAACTGTGAAGTCATAGGCTAGCACATTTCATAACAAGTTAAACATAACTTAAATTGAACTTTTCCAGTGTAAACAAAGTGGGCACCTCCCATGTCTTACTAGAGACAGTTTGCTTCTCCTGAGGTGCTTGTCAGCTATACATTTTTAATGTTACAGAAAATGTAACTGCCTTTTCTTTCCCCAGAGCTGCTCTTACATTAGTAGTCTGTCTTGTGTCTACACAGCCAGCCTTTGCATTCTGGCTTCCACAATAGTCTAGTCTCTCTAGATTTGTATTAGCAAATATAAGATTTTGTTTGCAATAGATCTTCAAATATACAGGTTCCCCTTTTAATCTTTACCTTCCACTAAACCAATATGTTGCACTGGCACAAAAATTAAGGGTTATGTTGCAGAACAGTGCTGTTATCAGGACACACTGCTAAAGGCGGTGCCAGAGGCGTTTATAGTCCATATCCATCTTCATTATAAGTGTAAATTATTAATAATTTAGCATGTTGAAATGAAATCATTATAAATGATTAAAACGGATGCCAAATTTCCTGTGGAAAGCATGGCAAGTGGTAGTCTGTCAATACCTCCGTCCCTCCCTACAGGTTTTTTTTTTTTAGCAATTAACCTTTGTTGCTAGTAATTACTCATGTATTAGCGCTCATATGCCCGAGCGGAAGAAGATTCTTCCATGATAGCATACCTCACCGTGTCATTCATTAGCCATTCTCTTCATTACCTTATCAGGAAACTTGCATTTAATGCTTCAGCTCTGAAATGCTGTCTTTCTTTAGTGTGTGTTTAAACAGCCTTGATTTGTTAAGAATAAATATCCTTTTGATGTGCTGGTGGTTTCATAGGTATATGCAATGAGTTAATGCTTTCAGTCCAGTTCTGTCAACATCACAGTTGGTACACTTATTGAAAGGATTTTACAAGAAGCCAAGGGTCAGGATGGCTTTCACTTCAGTCTCATGTTGTCCCTGCTCTGTGGATAAGTGGAGAATTTCAATTTCCAGAGCTGCAAACTTGGCAACTTTCACAAATGCTAAATACTACTTGTAAAACATTGACGTGGGATATAGCAGATAAAAGTCATCAAATGTTTAGGGATGAAAATATTTTTTGTAGTTGTAAAGAAGTCATGAATTCTTCTTTGCATGTAACAGGGCATACTGCATTTAAAGATACATATAGTATTTGTTACAAAACTGTATTTTTTGTATAATTATGATAAGCTATTCTGAATACTGTAATAGAGATGTAGTGATTAAATTACAAGGTTTATTATAAAAAATAAAAGAAGAAATAATTTCTATTTTCACCTAAGCTATTTAGGTCTGTACCATGTTTGCCTTTCAGATTCTTGCACTGATCAGTCTTGGAGTTCATCAGCACTTTAACCACTCCAGTTTTCTTTAATATATTTTCTACTTTAAAAGTCATTCAGACCCCCCCAGTTTAAGCTGTATCTATGTTAGAGCCCCTTGGAAGTAAAACAATATTGTGTTAACACAGATATGATAGAAAATAACAAACTGGCAGTTGTGATTTATGGGATTATAATGTTTAGAAAGTTGTCTGTTCTGTGTTATCTACCTCTCCTTGAGCCCTCTGTTTCTACCCCAACTTTTTCTTCCATACTTCTGTTCCAAGCACTTGTGGATGGCAACTTCTCTCTGCCGTTCTCCTTCAATAGTCACACTAGCAGTTTTGTCATCTGCTTCATTGGCCCTGTTTTAACAAACTGCCCAAATGGATTTTGTCTGGTGTACCAAGAGGGGCAGCTGTTTCAGCAGCAACAGAGTTAGGGTTCATTTACCTGAATCCTAGAAGTCAGTAGTTACACTGCACCCATGTTGTATGAGATTAATTTTATGTGATTCAATAAAAATTATTTTTATGTAGCATCCTTCATCCATTATATCACAAAACGCTTTCACTGGGAGAGTCAATCCTATGCTAAAGTTGAAAGCTTGGTTCTAAGGAGAAGTGATTCAGAGGGAGGAGGAGGTTAGGTCATCTTTCCTGACAGGGAATAGCAAAAATGAACAAGCAATTCCCCAACCCTGTAAAGTTGAGAGAAGAGAAACAAGAAACCAGGATAGGAAGAGGAGAGTGAGTGGGCAGGGGAGTAGGTGGATATGAGAACAGGGAGGTAAGGTGGAACCAGTCAAGATGAATTTGAAAACCAAGTAGGTAATTCTGATTTGGAATCGAAGATAGGTAGGGAGCAGTGACGGTGATCCAGGATGTCGATGATCTGCTGTAACATAAAATTACAACAAGACTATGGGTTGGAGATGGTTTTAAGGTGTTTTTATCAGATTCTGTAATTACTCCCTTTCCAGACATGTAGGGTTCATAACTTCTCCTTATGTACATGCTTCATACAGTTGGCCTCATACCAGTAGGTGAAAAACAGCCCGAAGAGGGAGTGCCTGGGAAAGAGGAGAGGGAGACTGACAGAAAATGTTAAGCTTGTATATTTGGCATTCTTCTGTGTGTGGCCCCAGGTCTTTAATTAATTAATTAATAATTTAAATGAGGAACATTTAAGACCTACAGTAGTTTCCCTTTTTTAAAGATTTTTTTTCCCTGGGTAGTCTCTAAATCATGAGTCACACCTGCTGTCTGACTTATTCACCGCTGGCAGGTCTCTTCTTAGTGATAGGCAGGGATATATAAATCCGGGTCCTATATAATTGTGTGTTGTGGGCACAGTTCTCTATGTGGCTTACCGTGGTCTGTGCTGCCTGAAGTTACCATCTCTGTAGACTGTTCCAATACTATTCTGACTTTGTTCTGCTCAAGACAAATCTTTCTCTTGTCAGTGCTGCCTCTGTCCTTTCAGATTTGGTTGGGGGGAAAATAACTGTTAAGAAAGGCAATACGATGAAAGGGTGGCTTGATGCCCACACGGAGCTTGGAAGATAAAAGGAAATGGATAAATTATTTTGTCCACCTGAACTATCTCTGGGATGTTTTGGGGTTTTTTTATATACTGAAAGTTGATGTTACAGGGCCAAATGCAGCAAAATTGCTGGGATAGTTGGCAACCCTTTGCTTCCTCCACCATGAGTTCTCAACTCCTTTTTGTTCTAACAGCCCTGATCTTTGCATGATTCCCTGTACATTTTCCACCCACAGAGGTCCTCCTTAATGCAGGCCTTAACGGGGTGCAAGAGTCACACTTCTTAGGGTTACACTGCTGTAGGATGGATGACATAATTCAAAGTCTTTGTGAAACAGAATAAAAAATAAAGTTATGGTCACAGTCTAAGTAGAAGTTTCCCTTTCATGCAATGATTCACATCTTACCTTATTATCAAGAGAGCTAATGCAAGGAGGTGTCATCCTCTCTTCATTTTATTCTCTTTAAAAGAATATTTAAATCAGCATGGTAATAAATAAATTCTGCCTAAAGCCTCAGTGACATCTAAGAATATCTCTTGAAAATAAGGCTTTATTTATTGCATACATTTCGCCCAATGACGATAATGCCACCCTAGTTTCCAGTATTAACTTTAAAAAAGTAAAGGGGGGAACCATAAAACAGAGCTGGGGTGGGGGGCCGTTTGAATGAAATGTTTTTGGTAACGATCCCTACCTTTGTGTGTGGAAAAGGTATCACTAACTTTTTGTCTGGAGAATATATTGGAATACTGAATACAGTCCTCATTTGCTTAGATTTGAATTTTTAGCAACACTCTTTATTAAACTAATAATTTCAGCGATGCCACTTATATAGTTCCAATTAAATAACTGAATCACAGTGTCCTATACTTGGACATAATTATAGCTAAAATTGATGAAAGGGTATTTTTAGTGAGATTTCTGGTAATTTCATACCTGTGAAATACTGAAGCAGTGTGTGGTTTTTTAAAATTAAATCATTGAAGTGCAAAAAAGGCCACTTTCATGCCACATTTCATGCTTGCCAAATTTTGATTAGCAGTAGGATAGTGGATATCTTTGAGGTAAACATTTAGGTATTTAGAAGCACACTGTGACAGAAGGAGAGCATGTTTTAGATGTACATGATGGAGGAGGAGCAACGTGAGAAGTTTGGGATAGTTTACTTTGCATAATGATTTTATACTAACTGTACATAATATGGGAAGTAGGTTTGTGGTGTATAGGAAACAGTAATATTGACACACCTCAGAAGCCCTCCAGCATGTTAGTGCCTCATCAGAGAAAAGGGCTTCAGTGCAAATGCCAAAAAGTGTATGGACAGCAGTGTCAGCAATGGATGGTCCTCAAAGTCTGCTTCCCAATCAGGACCCCTTTTCACTATTTTTAATGTGAAGCTGAAGCATGCGGAAAATGTGTGCCCTCTACACAGTTTCAGGATTGAAGATTAATAAATGAACTGTTAATAAAATATATTTAAAAAGCAGCAGAAGATAAGCTGGGTTTTGCCACAGGATACCACAGCTATATAAAACTTAGGGATGGAATATGACAAGATGATTTTGGATGTGTGGTCTGTAGAAATATGGAGTATTTAATATGGACAATTTTAAATAAAAGAAATATTGACTACATAAAAAACACCTATCTTAAGCATTGAGTACCCTTGACAAATTCTTTAAAACAATAGTTCTCAAAGCCGGTCCGCTGTTTGTTCAGGGAAAGCCCCAGTGGGCCGGGCCAGCTTGTTTACCTGCCGCGTCCACAGGTTCGGCCAATCGCGGCTCCCACTGGCCGCGGTTCGCTGCTCCAGGGCAATGGGGGCTGCGGGAAGCAGCGCGGGCCGAGGGATGTGCTGGCCGCCTTTCCCGTAGCCCCCATTGGCCTGGAGCGGCGAACCGTGGCCAGTGGAAGCCACGACCGGCCAACGTGTGAAAGCGGCTGGTAAACAAACTGGCCCGGCCCGCCAGGGTCTTTCCCTGAACAAGCAGCGGACCGGCTTTAGAACCACTGCTAAAATACAGTTCAAATATAAATATTTTGCATTTTCAGTTTTTTTCTCTGTTTATTTCAGTTAATCTCCTTTCCCCTTTAAACAATTGTTGTCCTACATTTAAGACTATAAGGGTAAATAACATTAAAAAACTAAAGTATACCATATAATAGCTCTACAGTACTTACAAAAGCAACCAATAGCAGATATCAATTTTACAAGAGCAAAACATATAGAATAGTTTAGCTATACGGCCAGAACTTTACAAAATTGTCATAGAGAAGCATTTAATAAACCAGCTTCAACAGTAGAAAAATATATATATAAAGCTAACAATGTGGGGAAAATGTGATTGCGTCTCGCAATTACCCAAACCTATGCAGGCTCTACAGCCCTGTATCCCCACACAGTCCACCTACTCACAAAAGGTCCTGTGGCAATTTGTCCTACCCTCCCCACCAGTGATGTCATCTTTGAGGACTGGGAAGAGAGCTCTGGTGCTCTCCTACCACCAGTTGGCACCTTTTGGAGTTAGATATTATTTTTTCTCTCCCACAGTCTTACAGAATAAGTCCAATGGGCTCCTATCCTTTGGAGCATATATGATTGGTTTAATCGGAGAAGAAATACCATATGACAGAACCCAAACCACCAATCTTTAGAAATAAAAAATTTACCACAAAAACTATATTAAATTTTTCACTGACATCCAGATAATAGGTGGGAGTTAGTGGGATTTTACCTAATTTTTAAATCGGGGATGACAAAATATTTAGCAGGATACATTTTTGCAGATCCACCATCTCAAAAAGACCACATATGCAGAGTTTTTAATTTCCCTGTGCATTTAAATTTAGATTTTTCCCATCAGTTTGCCCTATTTCTTTGATATTGTTATGTAGTTCTGGGATGTGCTAAACAAATGCATAATACATAAAATCAGTCTGATATTTTCTCTGTTACCAACCAGCTAAGTGTGACGGTCTTACTTTGTTCTTATATGGTCAGGAGAAACCAAATGGTCTTTTTGGTGGGCTCTTCTGCTGCCACATTGCATACCGTTAATCAGAACTAAGCAACAGTAATTCAGCACATTCTGTGCAGTTAAAAAGCAATGTTTTTAAAACATTGACTATGTTGTCAGTAATGCCTTGAATTTTAAAAAATCTGATTTACTGCTAACTATTTATGCCAGGGGTGGGCAAACATTTTTGGCCCGAGGGCCACGTTGGCGTTGCAAAACTGTATGGAGGACCAGGTAGGGAAGGCTGTGCCCCCTCCCACTTCCCGCACCCTGACTGCCCTCCTCGGGATCCCCCAACCTATCCAACCCCGCCCCCCTGCTCCTTGTCCCCTGCTACCTATCCCCTGACTGCCCCCCCCCCGGCGCCATCCAACCTCCCCCTGTCCCCTGACTGCCCCCGGGGACCCCCTGCCCTTATCCAATCCTCCCCCCCCCCCTTAACCATGCTGCTCAGAGCAGCAGAAGCTTGCAGCCAGCCATGCCGCCCGTGCCGCCTGGCTGGCGGCGCGGCGAGGTGAGGCTGCGGGGAAGGGGCTGGGGCTAGCTTCACCAGCCGGGAGCTCGGGCCAGGCAGGATGGTCCTGCGGGCTGGATGTGGCCCGCAGGCCGTAGTAGGCCCACCTCTGATTTATGCTGTTTTCTCACCTTTTTTATATTTTATTCTGCTTGTATAATGAGGAAACTAGTCAGTTTCCCTTTCTGGTAGTCCTACAAAGCACAATGATATAATGTTTAAATTGGAAACAATGCAGGGAAATATTTAATTAAAACCCTAATTTTATTGGAACTTATTATAATACTGGAAATATTTCTGATCGTGTTAGGCTAAATTTTTGGACTGAATTTATTTCAATATCCCTTTAAAGTCTTTGCAAGTAAAATTTATGACCCCTCATTCACTCCTGCAAACGCTTACACACCTGCTTAACTTTATGCACGAGTAGTCCCATGGTTTCATGGAGCTGCTTATACGCATAAAGTTAAGTAGTGCCCATGTTTGATTATGGTTATAAGGTAGTAAAAAGTAATTTTTTACAAATACTAAGATGCAGTTAAAGGAAAAGGTCCCATCTTCTCCCTTACTTTAATAGATGTATGAATTTAATATTTCTCTTATAATAATCTATTATGGGGGGGGGGGAAACAGTGGATTAGCAGTACTTGAGATGAAAAATGTGTGAATGAATGCATTTATCTTTGTTGGCATCATCTGTTCTATTGATGGAAGGCACAGATGTGAAATTTATCCCAATAATTAGATTTTTAATTAGTGTATCATCATAAGATTGACAAATCATTGCTCTTCATTGCATGCGATTTGGAGTGAGAAAGTTCATGTAAACACAAATATCTTTAATTATTGCCTGACAATTCCAAACTCAGATTTGTTTTGATGTATTTATGCATGTTGTATGTATAATAACAGGCATATGTCACAAGATATTACACTAGTGACACAGAATGTTGCCTAAAGTACTGTGAATTGGTGCATAGGTCTTTGTACTCACTGAATGGTAAATGAAGTGCAAGCTGGGTAATTATCAGTGATGTATTATCTTATGCAGTTATATGGGAAGTGGCACTTCTTGCCATTATCCAGTATATGTCTAATCTAGATTTCTTGCATACTCAAAACTCTTGTTGAAACGTATGTTTTTGATTTGAATGGGAGATTGGGGGGCTGAATGAGTCCAGGATTGGGCCTTATGAGTAAGAGGGTATTGAGAGGGTGTACTATTTTCTGGTTTTAAGTTACTTTTTTTTTCCCGTACAGTTGTCGGACAAGTAACCGAAAGAGCTTGATAGGCAATGGCCAGTCTTCAGCTCTGCCTCGGCCTCATTCACCTCTTTCAGCTCATGCAGGTAAACCATCTACCTTTACCTATGCCATTACTTGTATTAATGCCTTTAATTCTTTAGGAGAAACACATCGTCTAGTCCACTACACTTCTGCAGTGTAACTTTTCTCTCCATTGTTTGTAATAACTAAAGTTTGAGAATAATCATGATGAGAGCCCTAATTACTGTGTTAGGAACTACTAAACTATGGTGATAGGCACCCTGGAAATAGCTTGTGTGAATAACATTATTTTTGCCCTATTACATGTTGACAGGTGTAGATTTTCCCCATTCTCCACCCTCAGTGCAGTGTGAAATGAACATATGATACCTTGTAACACAGAGGCAATGTTGTCAGTGGATGGGACGTTTGATAGCAAATCAGGATATTTTGAGTTCTGTTCCCAGTTCTGTTGCTGACCTTGTGTTTGACATTGGTCAGGGTCACTTCAACTTTCTGTACCTCGGTTTCCCCATCTATAAATTGGTGATCATGACACTTTGTTTGAAAAGCACATTGAGATCTATGGATTAAAATCTGCAAATAAGAGCAGCTTTATTGTTATTTATTATCTGTTTTGTATAGGAATCTTGTCTATACAGCAGAATACAGTATAACAAAGATGTATTTTGTGTTACATTGTGTGTACAGTTGTCGCAATTAAATCCCTGGGAGTGCTACAATAAGAAGGTGTGAGTGTGGGAATTGGCATTAGCCATAGGCAGGCAGGCAGGCTGTCAAAGGTTGTTAAAGTGTGGCTGTGGGGAGCTGGTTGACAGCTTACAAGTTAAAGGAGGCAGCAGAAAGATGGATTTCATCTGTATTTTTTAAAAGGGAATGGTAGGTTCAGTCAGTAAGACATTAGCAGGCTGTCTTGTGCAGCTGACCAGCAATGTTAGGTGAGAAATATGCCTATCCTCACAATTGTGGGCAGGAGCCTTATGCAGCTATAGGAATAAAAATATATGTATAATGCCATTGCAGAGCCTGCAAAGAGAGCCTGAGTTTTTGTACACAGTTCATGAAGGCAGGGACTGGTGAGGCTTCAAACTCAGCAATAGAGTGGGTGAATTTTTTTTTTTTTAAACAAATCAGTGCTTAGAATCTGACACATTTCATACCAGGCTGCAATCATTTTAAAGAGCGACGGTAATGGTCTACTGGCCTGAGCGAAAACCTGGAAGTCACGAACTTCTGAGGTTTATTCATGACTGATGATGACTGTCTATGGCTTTTGGCATGTCACTTAACCTATCTTGTTCAGTTCCTCAATCTATAAAATGGGAACAATTATATTGCTGTCGTATGACTGTTGAGAAGCTGCTTTTAAGATGAAAAACAGTAGTATGAGTGCTAGTATTAATCATTATTATTAAGTAGGTCAAATGTGGGGTTGAAACCACTTGGCATCCCCTTCATTAAACAATATATGCAACCCATTCAAGAGCTTATTATGACTGCTTGTCACAATAATTGTTATAGTTCCCAGTGATCCACTGGAATCACTCATGTTCTAATATATTTCACCCCACACTTAACGTGTTTGATGACTGTTTTTGCAGTTGTGTAGTTTTGGGCCTCGTTTGTATTAAGAATTTGCCATAATTCCAGCCACTGATGTAATCACCCCAGTTCAAGCGTCTATTGTAGACCATGAAAGCTGTGGTTTGCACTCCTTTCAGACAGAGATAAGCTGCAAATCCTGGTTTTGCTTGTCTACACTAGAAGTTGACACTGGTGCAGCTATGCCAGTAGCTGGCCGCTGATGGCTGGAATCGGAACAAATTCTCAGCATAGAAAAGTTCTCAGTACTCGAGGTTTTATGGGATTCATGGCTTATCAGAGTTGCTCCTGATGGGTGTGTGGGGTTTTTAATATCGGCCCTCCTGTAGTGAATAAACTTTCTAAAACTATTTGAAGATGAGATTATCTTTACTGTATTGTTCCATAGTTCATGATTGTTTGGAAAGTCATTTTTCAATGATGCAGCTGAAAGAAGGGGAGAAGGTTGCAGAAACTCTTGAGAATTAGTTATTATTACTGCAGAGCCCCTTTGTTGCGTGTGGGTTTTGCTTTTTTTCTTTTTCCACCTTTTGCTCTGGGGCCACTGTTTGATGTCTGTCATAGAGGAGACACCTACCAGTATGGTTGCCAATTTTGGTTGGACATGTATCTGGAGGTTTCATCCCATGACATAATCTTTAATTAAAGATTAATCTTTATTTCTTGTATTAGGAGGTAGCCGTGTTAGTTTGTATCCACAAAAACAACCAGGAGTCTGGTGGCACCTTAAAGACTAACAGATTTATTTGGGCATAAGCTTTCGTGGGTAAAAAACCTCACTTCTTCGGATGCATGGAGTGAAAATTACAGATGCAGGCATTATATAATGACACATTGTTTCCTGGAGACTCAAGGACAATCCTGGAGGGTTGGCAACTCTAGCTACCAGCCCTTCGTGCATATGCTAGAGGGATGGGAAAATCTGGAGTGCCTGGGAGAAATTGTTTTAATTAGCAGCCTAGTTGCCATACCAAAGTTGTCCCTGGGGGAATTATGCTCCACTGCACCTGCAGAATTTGTGAAGAATTAATGTCCTGTGTAGAATTTCATTTTTCCCCACAGAATTGGCGCTGCAGAGCTGCTGGCCACTGCTGGGGCAACTGGACCCAGCAGAGCCCTGCTCCCCAGGTCAGTGTGCCTACGAGGGAGGGCAGCAGTTCCCGGATTTGTCAGCCCCAGTCAGTCACCTGGTGCCATCAATTACCAAAATAATTGAAAACGGCATGATTATATTGTGTTATTTTGACAAATAAAATATACAGAATTTTGCAGAATTTTTAAATTTTTGGTGCAGAATTCCCCCAGAATACAAAGTAGAGAGAGCAAGAGAAGTGAGTGAAAAAGCAACAAGCCGCTTGATGAAGCAGCTGCATTGCAGGTCACTAGAGATTGCTGCTTGAGTGGCAGCAGCCAAAGATTAGCCAGATTTATTGATAAGTAATGGGAGCCAGGAGCAGCCCCGGGTATTGCAGTAGTGTCTTGTCGAACAATAAGCAGTCCTAAGCTTGAGTCAGAGAGGAGGCTTAAGTGGGTGTGGCTGGGACTAAAGGAAACAAAGAGAGCATGGGCGGCCAGTAGGGGAGGCTGGGGGAGCCTCCCCAAACAGCCAAGCATGGCCTCGCTCACACTCCGCCCCCCAGGGCCCCACTTTGGCGGCGCTGCTGGGCTCCAGGGGCTGGACTACGCCACCTGCCTTCCTGGGGCTGGGGAGGCTGCAGCAGCACTCCGCGCTCTCCCTCCAGGTGCTCCAGGACTGGGAGGAGCGGCGGGGCGGGGGCCTCCGGCTGCGATGGGGGGGCTCTGGGTTTGGGGTGTATGGAAGGGGCGGGGTCTCAGATGGAAGGGGCAGGGCTGGGGGCTAGCCTCCCCCAGCCAGAGATTCACAAGCTGCCCATGAAAGAGCGCAAAGTTGAAGTGAGCAGCAGATATAGAACTTCTCTTGCATATCCACAAATTTGTTGTGTTCTGTGAAGATACCGGGGCAGCTGTGCAGAGATAACTGACATGGGTGGTAAGCTAGACTTTGGGGCCCACAAGGCTTGTAGCCCTCTCCACCCGACAGGCATGTCTTTATGGGGCACCTGCACATATGAGGGACGTCTCCGTTTTTGTTGTTTAAAAGATGTTTCTAGTTCAGGGATTCCCAAACTTTAACAACCTGTGAATCCCTTTCGCTAAAGTTTCATGTCTCGTGAACCCCCTCCTAAAAATGAATATTTCCAGAGATTTTCTCTTTTACCTGAGTATAAATTATAAAAGCAGTGATCTTGGAAATATAAATTGCTTTTATGACATGCTTATCACACACTTATTAATTATTATTTATCATTACAGTATTTTTATTACATTATGAAAATGGCAACACTCTTCCAAGATCTCACTTTTGTAGCTTGTATCACTTTGAATAAGCCTGTTAGAAGACAAGGATCCTATGTTTCATCAAGGAGTATCAGATGTGAAACAGCATGAAAGTATTTAAGAGGCCAACTCAAAAGTTCTTCCTACACAAGCATTCAGGTCTTCAGCAGTCCAAGCAAATAACGCACATTACAACAAAGCTTAAATTTGTTCTTCATAATAATTTTGAAAACAAGACTAGCTGCCTATTTTATTTTAAAAACAGCAAAAAATATCCACCTCCCTTTCCATTTCCTAAAAGGAGTCTTGAAGTTTAAATCTCCTCAGTGTGATAGATATGCTTGCTTTGATCTGGTTAGCTCTTGGAAGTCCAGGCTCCAGGCCCCGTGCTCCCTATTGACAGCTCTGTCCGCCATTAGGGAATTTTTTCCCAAGAACCATCTGTAACATTTCGTGAACTCCAGTTTGGGAACCACTGTTCTAGTTCTCTTTCTTGTGAAAACAGAAAACCAATACAAACCGATGTAATCTCATTGGTAGGGTTGAAAGCTTGTCATTCAGCCTTTTACTAAAGATCTTGGGTTATTCTGTCTTCCTTATAGACTTCCGGGGCTGGCCTTGGAATCCATGACACCTTTGACAATAGATCCTTTGATTTCTGAAGGAACCACAGACAAATTCAGAGTTATAGGAGGCAGGGGGTTGTTGCAGCACCTTGAGCAGCATCTAGGGCTATTGTCACTAAAAGCTCTTTTCCAGCTAAATGCCTCCAGCAGCCAGCTCCTCTGCTGAACAGCCAAATTGTCAAAGTGTGCAATTAGAATCTCCTCCAGGTCAGGGAATTCAGGGTTTTTATTGTTTTTGTTTTGTGTGTTTGTTTCCATAGCAATTGTAGCTTGATCCTTTTATGCATACACAGCCTTTTGTAAAACTGTTCTGCGTTTCATGCTAAACTTTAATGCTGGTATCTGTGATTTAAATCTCAGCCATGGCATTATATAGATCTAGTTTAATATACTTTAATTGAATTACCTGTATTAAAAGGGAGCTAAGCACACAAGTGCAGACTTTCCATTGTGCCGGGGGGGGTGCTCGACTCCCAGCTCTGCCCCAGGCCCTGCCCCCACTCCATCCTTGCCCTCAAGGCCAGACCTCCACCCCGCCCCACTTCTTCCACCCCCGCCCAGCCTCTTCCTGCCCTATTCTGCTCTCTCCCCCAAGCACGCTGAGTCTTCACTCCTCCCTGCCCCGGCCTCCTGTACGCCGCTAAAGAGCTGATTGCAGCGGGCGGGAGGTGCAGGGAGGGAATGGGAAGTGCTGATCGGTGAGGCCCGCTGGTGGACAGGAGGCGCCGAGGGGAGAGGGAGATGCTGATAGGAGGGCTGCTTTTGGGTGCTCAGCACGCACCATTGTTTCCCCCCATGGATGCTCTAGCCCTGGAGCACCCACGGAGTTGGCACCTTTGGCTAAGCACATTGATCTCTCATTCAGACTTCACACACATGCCTATTAGAGTGTGAAGTCTGATCCAAAGCATGCACGGAGCCTTCATGTACTTCACAGCATTGTGCACTTGACGCATCTAAAGGCACCAATTCATCAATCACATTAGGTTGCATGAATGTATAATCTTTTTTTATTCTCCATTAATTGACGTGAGTTTACGCACATGTTTCGCAGGACAGGATAGCTGGTTTCCACCAGCTCCAATCATTAACTATCTGAGAAAATGAAAAAAAAAATTAATTTAGAATTCTGAATTGCTCTGAGTGACTTGTTATCACATTATTAATAGATGGAGGATTTTAATAATGTGTGGTCTTATTTCCTTGTACAACTAAAAATTAAGGTAATTTGCTGTTTATAAATGTTTGAAATTCCCCTCCCTGAAGTTTAGTGTTAAATCACTAGTTTTGGGGGGATATTGAACTTAATTATATTGTGGTTATTATAGTAGGTACTGATTCACCTTAGTTACTACTAAGTAAACAATAGCCTCTCCTATTGTGGATTTTAGATTTTTTTTATGCCTGATATATACAGAAGTTTTGCTTTCTTTTTGGACCTATTTAGATTGTGTATCGGATGTTATGAAAAAAATCTAGAAAAAGTGTTTTAAATGTGAACACTTTGATAAGCTTCGAGTATCAACAGAGCTTTCTCATCTCCTTTACTCCATCATTGAGGAGGGAAAAGATCTCAGTGACTGATTGGCTGTGTAGATAGCTGACATCCCATGAGCACTGACATTTTTAGATACATATTTTTGGAGAATGTAGTGCTCTTGTACAGAAGTCAACTTGATGCCTAAGGCTTTCAAAGGAATAATTGACAAGGCACAGGTTAGATGTCACACGTGGAATTTGGGGGTAACTGTAACCAGGCCAGTTTTAGTATCGTAGGGCAGTTAAGGAGGTGCTTCAGTTGCAGTCAAATTGCATAGAACAGTTATTTTGGAGTTTGGGTACAATTCCATAAAATGGTGTATAGCATTGACACAAAATCTTGTGCAATGTCTCGTAATAGATTCTTGAGATTGTTTTAGCTTTTCATTGACCCTTTTTTATTACTCTGGGTGGATGTCGCATATCAGCGTGATGCTGTGTAAAGATTGGTGAATGTCAGGAATAATGAAGAAAGTTGATTTCTACTTTTAGTTCTCCCAGTGCTTATAGTATCTTATCTAGCTAGTAGCACAGAGAGATTTCTATAGCTTTTCGTTTAAACTTTCTCTAACACTATGTAGGTAATATGTCACTAGTGCTGATTGGTGGTACTGTGGTACTACCCTTTCATGGCACTAGCACTCAGGCTGTCACAGACCCTAGTCAAGGCCCCCCCTCACAGCCACCCACTGGGGCTGCTGTGAAGGATCCAGTCACTGGGTCCCTGGGTGTTTCAAGCTTCTGGGGCCTGAACAGAGTCCAGCCACTGCCCCAATCTTGGGATCCCTAGGCACACTCTCAGGGGTGCAGATCCTGTGTCTTACACCATGAGAGCTGCAACCCACTGTCCGGATATCTAACCCCTGGTTCAATGCTCACCTTCCCCTCCCCCCAACCCCCATACAGAAACACATCCTCTCCCAGAACTGCACCCCAAGGTATGAACCTTCTGGTTTAGTGTTTAACAGTCTCAGGAGGCATGTGGTAATTGCGAAGAATATAACACACACTTTGCGCAGAGTTTAACGCATTATTGCTCTTAATCGTACTATAAAGCACAAGAGAGCAAAGATGACAGAGAAAAGGATAAATATCCTAACTAGGGTTGCCAGGCATCTCGTTTTTGACCAGAACACCCGTTCGAAAAGGACCCTGGCGGCTCTGGTTGGCACCGCCGACCAGGCCATTAAAAGTCTGGTTGGCAGCGCAGTGGGGACCCAGGGCTAAGGCAGGCTGTCTGCTTGCTCTGTCTCTGCGCTCCTCCTGGAAGCAGCCATCAGGTCCCTAGGCGCTGGGGTGGCCGGGGAGTGGGAGGCTCCACGCACTGCCCCGAGTGCCGGCTCCGCAGCCCCCATTGGCTGGAAACCACGGCAGAGCCGCCTGGCTGCCCATGAGCCTTAGAGGCTGCAGGAAACTTGGTGGCCGCTTCCTTGGACTGACAGTAAGTGCTGCCGGGACCCTGCATCCCCTCCCGCACCCAACCTCCTGTCCCAGCCCAGAGCCCCCTCCTGCACCCCAAACCTCACCAGCCCCAACCCCAGCTGGAGCTCTCACCCGCCCTGCACCCCAACTCCCGGCCCCAACCCGGAGTCCCCTCCCAAACTCCTCATCCCCAGCCCCACTCCAGAGTCTACACCCCCAGCCTAGAGCCCATACCCCCTCCCGCACCCCAACCACAACCTAGTGAGAGTGGGGAAGAGTGAGAGAGAGAGGGGGGATGGAACGAGTGGGGACAGGGCCTTGGAGAAGGGGCACAGAAGGGGTGTGGGTTTTGTGTGATTAGAAAGTTGCCAACCCTAATCCTAACTGCAATGCCCCTTGCTAGCTCGCTTGTTTCTTGAGGGACCTTGGGGGACTATCAGTGTTCATGGAAGACAAACAGGAAGGCAGGGCTGTTTGCCTGGGTGGGTCCCTTGTGGAGTCTCCTTCCTTGCTTTCCTTCTCTCTCCTGCCCAGTTTTTCTTGTTCCTGTGCATCTCCCTAGTTTGTGTTCCCCGTCCAACACCTGGCTTTCTTTGTTCTGTCTTTTGATAACTTTCCACTGCTCTCCTTCCCCCTCTCTGCACGCCCTGCTTTTGCATAAGTATTGTGGTCAAAGCACTGTTGTTTAAAGTTAAGTACTTTCCCATTGTCCTCAGTCTGAGGAAAACATATTTAAAAGCTCTTGAGATATGGTGGTGACAAAAAGCATTCATGATACTGCAGTTCTCATAGTAATACGCCATGTCACCCACCAACCAGAATTCAGAAGTTGTACAGACAGATCCCCAAATCATCACACAGGAGGTTATCATTTCCAGACACTTTCATGAAGTTACTATTTGACATTTCTAAACTGAACATGAGACGAACCGGTAGAACTTTCTTCATTCAAACTGGCTGGGGACCCAGTTGAATTCTGAGAATTTTTGTGCAAACAAAGGAATTTAAAATCAAGGATATTGCACCACAAAACGTACTTCCAACATAATTTGAAAATTTAGGTGTGAAGGTAGGCACCTAATTTCAAATGGCTTGATTTTCAGAAATATTCATTTCTGTGAGTGTTCTTCTAGATCCCCTGAAAATCAAGTCACTTTAATTTTGTTGCCTGAATATGGGCTTAGGTGCCTAACTTCAAGCACCCAATTTTATAAATTGTGGACTTTGCTTCTTTATTTTAACGAATATAGCTTAGTTTTCTTATTTATGGTGAAGCACACATAGGCCTTGTCTACACTGCCACTTTACAGCGCTGAAACTTGCAGCGCTTTGGGGGGTGTTTTTTCACTGTAAAGTGGCAGTGTAGACAGTGCACCAGTGCTGGGAGCTACTCCCCTCATGGGCGGGTACAACTACACAAGCCATGATTACACAGACACGTTAAAGTGCTGCCGTGGCAGCACTTTAACGTAGCTAGTGAATACATACCCTAAGTGTGCTCTATTGGCAAAACATAGTTTTTGTATCTGTGTTGTAAAGTGAGTTGTAAAATGATCAGGTTTGTGGATTAATGAAAACAGCAATGAGTTAATTTTCAGTGAAGTATGAAGATGCCGGAAGTCACAGATAAGAAGTCAGGGTTCTGAATCTGTTATTTTAAAAGAGTGACATCTACAGAAAGAAAGCAATACAGTTTATTTTGTTTATTAATTTTAACTATTGCCATTTGTATACAGTAATGGCAATTCCTTAACTGCAACCAGAAGAGACTTTTTACTCATTTTGCTCTAGGAAGGACTGGATCCTGCCATGCAATCAGTTTTCAAAAGAGTCTTGCAATGCCTTAGGGAATAATGTATATGGGAAAGGGGGGGAAAGTTTTAAATGATAAATTGCACTCTGATTCAAGTGTCCTAACACTATCTAAATCCATTTAAAATTGTAACCACTTTTTTAAAAGGAGTTAGTTAAGTTGGTCAAAATTTGCAAACGTTCTCCCTACCCCTGGTATGCCCACACCCTCTGTTTTGCAACAAAGATGGCATCTGATGCTTAACTGTATTTACTTTCTTTTTATTAAACTGCTGCTGCCTCTAATGCTATTTGTACATTGAATGGCATGAACTCTGCATTTCCAGTTAGTGGAGGCTTCACCTGTCTCTACATATTAGTAATCTTGAAACCTAGTTCCAATTTAGAGAAAATAATAATAAATGTGCTTTGTAGACAGATTTTTTTTTTTTTTTTTTTTTTTTTTGGTCCCTGGGCTTTTAACCTTCCCATACTTCTGTAGACCATATCTGTCCAATGTTAATCTCTAATGGCATCAAGCAAACACTGCTAAACCTGCCAAGAGATGTCAATGTCATCTAGACTGAGAGCAAGGAATATCCAAGAAGCAAGCCAGCTGCCAACCATAACAAACACATTTAGTAAAATGTTTAGTATTTCCCTTATCTGAATAGAGAGGGCCCCCACTAGCAGACAACCAGATCTTAAGCGTTTGCAAACCCTTTCCTTACTCTAACTGGGGACAGTCATCTGCAGGTGTCATGGGTAGTTTAATCCACTCTTCACCCCTGCACAGATCTTGGTGGGACGCACCTGGATAACTATCTGAAAGCTATTCTGCTGCCCGTCTATGTGTTTCACTGACTAGCACAGTTGGTTACATTACAAAAGCCAGACCTGCAACCTTCTATGGCTCCTTGGATCTTGTCTGTTTTATGTCAAGATTTCATGACTGAATAGCTAGGTTGTAAACCCATACAAAAGCATATTAGACTTATTGTTATGTTATATTGCTGTGGTGTTAAAATGCTGAGAGTCGTTTAAGGAGATCATCAAATGACAACAAGGCTTCAAAGTGGGGCTAATGTTCTGATCCACCAGGGGTTTATAATAGCAATTATCATTAATCTCAAATTCCCTCCGTGCTAATAGAAAGTCATTGCATCAGAAACTCTTTATTTTATAAGTAGACAGCTATTAAAAATGCATTAATAATCTATAGTGAGTACAACATATGCCTTTCCGAAAGATTTGCAGTTCTTCCCTCTGTGGTGAAGACACAGGATTTCTTGAAGCTAATTACAAAACAATCAAACAATTTAATTAATCTGGATATAGCTTTCCTAACCATAACTGCCTGCAAAATGAGGCACCCTGAGTGTATTGCCATTAGGTAAAGTATTGTTTTAGTATGTTGATTACCTATTCACTCTGTTACTTCTCCCTGAGGATGATAGTGTTAATTACCCACCTACCGCCTGGTCACCAGTCGGGTTTACTTTATCAGGTCAGAAACATCAGCAGTAATCTCAGAAGTGTATAAAATAACCTACGACTAAAATATACAACAGCCAACAAATCCCTGGGAACAGCAGGATTTGAATAATAAGCAAGCATTGCACATATGGGCAGAGAATTAACTGGCACTGGTTTTCATTTGAAAGTCTCTCAGGTATTGACTTGCAGATGGGTGGATGAATGCTGTAAGGGATGAAGGTCATGTATAGGACTCCAGTTCTAATCTGTCTTGCTTTTCTGGAATACCACACCTTAAAACCACAGCAGCAGTACTAGTCACCCCCATCACTCTGGGTTTTTTTCCTTCCCTATTTGCTGTCTTGACTGTTTGAATTATTTTGTTACTCAGATATCTAGATAAACCCCCATGATTTAACTGGTATTTAGGAATTATTTGTAATGTGTTTCTTGGAAATCTGAAATTTATTTTCTAGAGAAATCAGTTTACAAATTCATTAATATTAGTCAAGTTTGACTCTCCTCCTGCATGAAGGGAATTTATTGAATCTTTCTGATTTTATCTGTAATGAGTGGTAGTTCTGTGCTGCTCCTGGTGATGCTAGAGAAGTAGAGGTTCTGCATCTCCTGAAAGCAATAGTCATATTTTAAAAAAAATAAGCAAAGGTGGAGAAAAAGTACTATTTTTCATAAAAAAGTTAAGAATATGCTCTGAATAAATGATCGATGGGTATGCTGCTGAGAGATGTAATGTAAACAAATGTAAATATGTGGTGTTTAAATAGTTATCAATGGAAAACCGTAGTCTAGATTTATAAAATGACTTCCTGTGCTGATAATTCAAACCCTTTGCTGTCAGAAGGTGCTTATCTACAATGTTTATTTTTTAAATTACCTATTTCTGTTCTCTGTAAAATGCCAAGACAGGTTCTTTGTCTTCTCATTCATCTAAGCCCACTGTGTTTTCTCAGACACAACTCCCCTCTTTTTGGTGTGATTTCTAGAATGAGTGGCCACGTTTTATCTGCACAACATGTCTTTATAATTTAAAAAAAAAAAAAGAGCTTATCTTTATTTAATAAGCTATCCTTGTAGCAAGAGGAATCCAGTTAGGAGCTGTTAAATTAAATGAACTGTTGCTCTCAGTAATTTGGTATTTGCAGTTCATGCAGGACAAGAATAAATTGTGCTAGCCCCCAAACAAAGATCAAAATCTATGCCACAATGTCTGGTTTTAGATGTTTTCCCCCTCAGGGAACAAAAATCCCTGCCACCTTGAAATTATCAAGGCCCCCAGAGGTATATGAAGAGTAATGAAGAAGCTGTGGTATTGGGGGAGGGGAGAAAGTTGAAAACTTAATTCAGCTGTGATAGATAAATGGACAAAGAGTCAGGGGTTCTGGCCAGCTAAAGCGGAATTCTTGTCTCCTGGGGCTCAGGAAAGAACAGATGCAAAGATATGATTTCAGAGTAGCTGAAAACGCATCCTGATTCTGCTCCCGAAAAAGAATGGATTTCTTAGTGTTTACCATCTAAATGTCTTGATGATTATACTGTCTGTCCTAAAATTAATGGCATCTGTTGAGGACATTACTATAAAATATGCAAGGTTAAGTTAATTGAAAAATTTCAGTAGAAATCTAGCACTCCTGAAATCATTAAGGCAGCACCTCTATTGGATTAGGTTTTCTTTTTGAACCTGGATAGCAATTTATCCTCTGTATATGTTTACTTTGAGTATATACATAGAAGTCTTGCTCTCCTTACTCCTAATTATAATCGCAGATTTCATTTAGTGTCCAACAGTACAGTAAATAAGTTGCTCTTCTACTTATTCTTTAAGTGAGTGCAATCAGAATCTATTCTTTAATTTAGAAGGTTTTTTTAATATGTCTCATAGGACAATGCTACTTTAAAAAGAACTTTTTTTTTTTTCCAAGTGTCACCTTTACATTTCCCCTTTAGACAATCCATATGGTCTAATAATATATGCTGAGTGACCAAGGCAACCTGGAGCACTGGTGAACTTCCCCTTAACAGCTGCCATTGAGCTTTCTCTCTGATCAGTGGCAGGTAGCATGTCTAATATGAGAAAGTAACAAGCCCCCAAAGGAGATGTCCTGTTCACAATGCGCAATCACTTCTGCACATCACTTAAGGACTTCACCTCTCCAAGCAGGCCTTTGGTCTAACCAGACGGGATAATTTTCCGTTCCATTTGTTTTGTGTAGCTATTGGCTTTTAGAGAGTTACA
Organism: Trachemys scripta elegans; assembly: GCF_013100865.1. Lineage (NCBI taxonomy): Eukaryota > Metazoa > Chordata > Testudines > Emydidae > Trachemys > Trachemys scripta. The sequence continues at coordinate 39,393,463 of NC_048303.1, forward strand.
GGAATACACAGTACACTTGGCAAGAGGAAAAACTATAGAGAAAATATGTTTAAAGACGATACTTTTATGGCAGTAATTTTCTGGAGTTTTCTAATTTCTAAAAATTTCTAATATTTTTAAATATTTTTAATGACTTTAAAAAAAATAGTGTGTTTTCCAGCTTCAAGTTGTATTTCTTTCAAACTAAAATATTATTCCTGTAAAGTTGAATTAATTGATTTGTGCTTTTGAAAATGGAGTGAACTGGCTTTATCTGAAGTTAAATTTGATCTTCATTACTAGTTTCTTTAACTGAAATGTAACTTTAAATAAGGGCTTGGCTACACTTGGGAGTTACAGAGCAATAAAGGAGCCCTGGGCGCACTACTCACCCCCCATCCACACTGGCAAGCCACGTAGAGTGCTCTAACTCCACAGCTACAGCAGTGCTGGTACTCCACCGCGGCAAGTGGAATAACGTTTGCTGTGCCCTTGCTGGAGCACCGCGATGCCAGTGTGAACGAGGTGTTGTGTTACTGCGCTGTGATCAGCCTTCGGAAACGTCCCATAATCCTCTTAAGTCAAGTGGCCACTCTTGTCATTGTTGTGAAATCGGCTCCAGGAATGCGCAAGTGCCGCAAATGTGGTCACGCCGGTGCGCTTGAAGCTGTCAGTGTGAACAGACTGCAGCACTTTCCCTACTCCGCTCTACGAAGGCGGTTTTAACTCACAGCGCTCTACATCTGCAAGTGTAGCCATGCCCTAAGATGTTACATTGGGAGTCCAGTTCTTTCAGAAACCTTACAGACTAATCTGTGTACTGAAGATTGGTTCTAGGCTGTCTGGAAATATAAGGTATTTGCTTTGTTTCTGATTTCTTTTTCTCCTTTATTTTTGCCCCGTGACAGGAAGCAGTCCTCAAGACAGCCCTAGAAATTTCTCTCCCAGTGCCTCAGCCCATTTTTCTTTTGCACGAAGGTAAGAGTTTGTTTGCTATGCATAAAGTACAGTTTGTGTGGGGAAAATGTTCCTATGCACAGAGGGACTGATTAGTAAAATACATGGAAATGTCAGTAATTAAGAATTACTTGATTTTTATATTAACTATATTAGTCCTTAAACAACACAAAACCACATTGAGTGATTGATACAATGCAATTGTGCCTTTTTAAAGTATGTTTTAAAATTTAATTTTGCTAATATGTATCTTCAGTCAAATTCTTTTCACTGGGCATTTTAATCCTGGTAGGACTCATACAATTAGTCAGATTCAGATCTTGAAAAAACTGAGACATTTCAATAGTAAATTGATACCATAGGCAAGCTTCTGTCACAGACCTAAGCAGTTTCCCCAGCTGTATAATTGAGACAATTACTGACTTGCAGGTGTGTTGTGAGGATTAATTAATTAATGTTGGTACAGTTTTGATGTAAATTATTAATAAATTAACCATAAACTGAGTAGATAACTTGTCACAGGAGACTACCGATTCATGCTAGCGTGGTTCCATATTACTTTAAATCTCCTCCACTTACCTCAGATAATGTTTATTAACACTAAGACTGGTGGGGTAGAAAGAGTTTATATGTTGACCGAAGTGTGTCTACAAAATAAATTACATCAGATGGCTGTGTTTTAAGTGATCCATTAAGTATCACTGCAGTTACCCACATAACTGCCTTATTCATCAGTGAGAGAACACTCCTTGGTGCAACTTTTGTTTCATTTTAGGACTTTCAGATACACAGTTGTCAGACAGGGATAAATCTTATACCCAGTGTAAGAAAATGGCTTTGACTCTTTATAAAACAGTTCAAGCCAGGGGAGAGAGCTTCATTTGTACATGCTTTGTGTGGCTCAGCTCTAGCTTCTGACACATGCGATGGTGTTTCATACAAATCTGTGTTTTGAGATTTTTATGGAGGAATATAACTAGAATCTGCTGTCACCCATGTTTAATTTGACTGTGATTTAAAAACTAGCTGAATCAGTATTTTACAGTGTAAAATAGTGTACAAATAAAAATATCTTTCCATGAAGGAGGAGATATTTATAATAAATTTATAAATCCCCTAAAATAGCTCATGAGAAAAACCGATGAGAGAAATCGAACATTACTTAAGATGAGGATTTCGTGACAGTGTTTGGCACCATTTAAAAAAGCATCTCAAACAATTCCTGTCGTTAAATGCTTTATCATGTAATTAGACTAAAATACTAGGAAAAGTCCATTTTATTTCTATAATGACAGTGTTCACAATACCTGATACCACAAGCAGTTTACCTGGAGCTCTTGTACATCTTTTCTATTAGGTTGTATAATATTGTACTACTTCAGCAGTAATGGCAGCCCCTATTACAAATACCATATAGCAGATCCTGGATTCAGTCCTTTTCGTCTTGCATTCTCTTCTCCTTTCAAACTGTATCTTTTATTTAACACTAATTTATGGGGGTGAGGAGGGGGGAGAAGAGATGAATTAGGAAAACGAAAGTAATTTCCAGACATTCCCATTTTGCAGATTAAAGTAAAGGATCTAATTTCAGAACTTGAAGAGCAGCGTATTTAATTTTTGTAGCAAGTTTGCTTGATAGCATTGTATACATGAAACATTAACCTAAAAATTTCTGATCCATACGGTATTTGTATGTCATTTTCTTAGGGAAAGGCACTATGTATCTCAAGGTTATATTCATGCACCATGTTACGGTAATAAAAGTGGGTTGGTCTTTGTGTATTAGTGGAGGAAACATGTTCAACCCACGTAATCTGATGAAACAAATTATTTCTGCTTCACAGCTGCAAAATGTACAGAACACACCCCTGTTTACATCTTTCAGCTTGTCTTTCTTTCTATACTAAGCAAATTTAATTTATATATCTGAGCTAAAAGGAACAAACCTCCTTTTGGAATTGTTCATTCCATGGAAAGATGCTCATCGATACCTCCGAGAAAAGAGGGTTAATACATTACAAAACAAGATCATGGAGACAGAGATATGTGCAAAATTTTCCAGTGTGTTCAGTGTTTGTTCATTGTGAATGAATGGACCGAATAAATCTCCACAAATCATACCCTTTGTTCTGATGGGTGTTTTCTTTAGTGTGGAGCAACACTAGTTCTACAGTACTATTCAATTCATTGGGTATTTAATCCTGGTAGAACTCATACAATAGATAGGATTAGGATGATGTAAAAGTGGAAAAAATTCAATGATAAATGGATAGCTTAGGCAAGTGTCGATCACCCCTGTGACACTAACTCAGACCTACAACATTTACTTTTTTACATGAGGCAGCATGGTCAAGAGTTAACACGGGGGACTGACAGCCAGGGTTTCCTGAGTTCTGCTCCTGGTTTTATCGATGCTGTCAGTGACTCTGCCACAGACTTGTGTGACTCTGAGCATACACACAATCATCTGTATTATAGTTCTGTGGGACTACGTCATGAGCTCCTTACTCCCGTTTTACTCAGTCCACATCCATCCCGATGACTTGAGTTAGAGATTGATTGGGTAAACACTGAGTAGGAAGCCACACCTTGGAATTTCGCCCAGAATGAATAATGGTGACGTTCTGAGACAGACTTTTTTGGAGGGTGGGGAAGCAGCATCGAAATGTTTAGATTTCCGGATTTGAAGCCCTACTTTATGAAATTACATTTCCTACACAAAACCAGAAGTGTACCTGATCTTATATTAAATGTTTTTTTTTAAAAAATTTTTTCCAGAATACTTGATTTGTGTTATTAAAAACAAATCCTATTTTATTATGTTTATACATTTTGTTATTTTGCTTGTGTTTTAACATACTTGATACAATTGTACTCCAGTCATGGGCACCGAAATGACAGGTAAATGTAACCAAAAACCATAACAGTTGTTTTGTGATTTGTCTATTTGAATGTGTAAGCTCCATATTGTCTGTATGTGGGCCACATGAAGCAGCAGGGGTTAGGAATTGTACTAGCTTATAAATATTTCCTCCTCCAAAGATGTAATTTAACTAAAATGTGAGTTTTTCACATGTATTCATAGCTCTTAAGAGTTTAAATTCTAGTCTAATTGTTCTTTCCACTTAATGATAGTAACCTACTGATAATTTGTACTGATTTCATTTTTTATAATGGAAATAACCATTCCCATTATAATTTGCTTTTAGTTGATTGTGTTGGATACACTACATTTCATAGCATCATGGTTTGTGCATTGGTCACATGTTTTTATTTGCTTATCATTAATTTGCATTTGCTGAACCTGAAAGCTAAAATTATTCCCTGTCTTCATTTTGTCAGAGTGTATTAGTGAGAGATCAGTATTATGGATCAGCTCATTCACTTTCGAGTTATTTCATCTGATTGATACTATTAACATTGTATAATATTTGTTTATCGTGACCCCCTGTGAAAGTTTACTCTTTAGTGAATAACCTGATTGTATCATCCTTCTGGAATGCAATTCTACAGAATAATAGTTTCCCAGATATTTCTGTGTAATGATTCTGCAGTGTTCTTTTGGATTAACCTCAATTTCACAACAGGACTGATGGACGCCGCTGGTCTTTGGCTTCTCTCCCCTCCTCTGGCTATGGTACAAATACACCCAGCTCGACGGTTTCTGTAAGTGCCAGCTTTATTTTACAGATAGTTTTCAACTACATACAGGATTTGCTTAAACAGGCCACCTCATGAGAAATAAAATATAACATATGCCTTTTGTCACCCCCGATAAGCTGTGCATCAAATGATGTGCTGACAAGCAAGGTATTTACACTTTCAGTACTGGCATTTCATTTGTGATGCATAACTATGCCCAGTAGTGGAAGAATGTGCAAGGTTATGTTTGATTTACTGAGACCCCCATATTTATTATGGGATGTGGCTATTTAAATACCCCTTTGCATAGAGCCAACTTTATTATGTACGCTACATACAACAGTTGGCATCATTAGCTTTGTACTTGTTATGCCACTATCTTGCCTTAAAACTATTGACAAGTGTAGACTGTTTGATTTCAGGCTAATCTTGCCCTTGCCCTTCCTTCTCAACATGCATTCTGGCTATATTGGGAAATGCATGAAAGCAGAATGGCATAGGTAATGGTTCATTTCCACTACTGAGGAGTTTCCACTAGTGAGGGAAGCGTAAGTTAAGGGGGTATGCACTTCTACACATCACATGTTTTTCACTATCATGTAGAGAGCATTCTGGTGCAGCACAATGTCTTATATCAGGGGGTAGCCGTGTTAGTCTGTATCTACAAAAACAACAAGGAGTCTGGTGGCACCTTAAAGACTAAGGGATTTATTTGGGCATAAGCTTTCGTGAGTAAAAACCTCACTTCTTCGGATGCATAGCTATGCATCTGAAGAAGTGAGGTTTTTACTCACGAAAGCTTATGCCCAAATAAATCTGTTAGTCTTTAAGGTGCCACCAGACTCCTTGTTGACAATGTCTTATAGTCTGCAACTAAGCAGTTCTGTTGGCTAGCCCCAGCTTGACAGCGCATGGTTTTATGTCTTTAGTCCTGTATTATGCCCGTATCTTGTCCCAATTAGTGAGATAGTACACCTCTACCCTGATATAACGTGACCCGGTATAACACGAATTCGGATATAATGCGGTAAAGCAGTGCTCCGGGGGGGCGGGGCTGCACACTCCGGTGGATCAAAGTAAGTTCAATATAACACGGTTTCACCTATAATGCGGTAAGATTTTTGGGCTCCCAAGGACAGTGTTATATTGAGGTAGAGGTGTATGTAAAATCATGTATATTATTATTAGACATCTGGTGTCCCCTTCTTAAACTCACTCCTTGAACCATTCAGGTAACTTTACTTTTTCCTTATGCACAGTTGATCTTTTCTCGAGAAATAGTTCAATTACCCATACTAAGCCCTGATAGCATTTGACAGGTGCACATTAATAATCAGCTCTTAGTCTGTTTTTTCCACAAAGGGTTTGTGAAAGTTAAGCTTATGCATCCGAAGAAGTGGGCTGTAGTCCACGAAAGCTTATGCGCTAATAAATTTGTTAGTCTCTAAGGTGCCACAAGTACTCCTGTTCTTTAAACTTATTCTTGTCTTGCTGACTTCAGAACAAGTTGAGAAAATGTGCATAGCTTAAAAATAACTCAACAGCACTGATTTTCCTCCACACTGCGCCCCTACACACGCGCACGCGCGCACACACACACACACACACACACGGTGTAGATCTTGCTTTTAGCAAGTGGTTTGTCATGTTTAGGATTAATTCCCTAACCACTTTCACTTCCCTTTGGATTCAGATGAAAAGTGATGTGCTGTGCTCCATGAAAATGCACTAGAAAATATTGACAGAAAGGAGTTTGTCAGCCACTAAGTAATTGCTATAGCAACTCTATCACCATGATAAGAAACAGACAAACTCAAAAACTGGAATGAAGAAAAACACCAGGAACGTATCAAAACAGAATTTTAATTTCCAAGTTATATGCAGGTTTTTCCTTGACTATACACAATTTAAAAACTGTAATTCTAATTCAGTTTCTTGTTTTCTCCTTCCCGCTTGCACGATGATGTTCTACACAGACAATAATGCATGAATCCACTTTAACTATCTTTCGTATTCCTTATGGAAACACATCTAGCACTGCCATAATTGCCTTAAATATCTAAAACTATATAATGGATTGTATGATGAGCTGTCCCTTGGTAGTTCATGAATAGGCCATATCATAGAATCATATAATATCAGGGTTGGAAGGGACCTCAGGAGGTCATCTAGTCCAACCCCCTGCTCAAGGCAGGACCAATTCCCAGCTAAATCATCCCAGCCAGGGCTTTGTCAAGCCTGACCTTAAAAACTGCTAAGGAAGGAGATTCCACCACCTCCCTAGTAACCTATTCCAGTGCTTTACCACCCTCCTAGTGGTAAATAAATTAATAATTAATAAATAAGTGTGAATTTTGGTGAATCAACCAGCAGTATAAAAAATGATCCCTGTATTTTTATACATTCTTCTGTTTGGTTGATTTTTCTGCTGGTTCCTACTATTGGTGCAGCTTGCGCAAGGGCTGAGACAACTGCTGATTTTTAAGAAATAGAGGTGTTCTCAGAAGTGATATGCTTCATTTGCATTATTCATTGAAGCTAAAGACAGTGAACTTAAGATTTGAATCAAGGAGTGAAAACTTTAACTGCTGCTGGTCTGATTTGTTTCACATACTTTGTCAGGCTCTGAAACAGCAACTATTAGACATCCTCACCCCTCTGTATATTTTTACAGATTCATGGAAATGAGGTGAGACTAGTTTGTATGCAGTGGCTCATTGTTTCTACTGTACTCTGTGCTTCCAGCATTTTATAAGTACATCTCTGGATTACTGTGATTCTCATCAACTACCTAGAACATTTCTGTGTAAGCAAGGGCAGTTTTGGAACATACTATCATAATAGCTAGTACCAAACTTTGAAGATACTTGTGATCTTTTAAGGTCAAGTAGAGGAAAAGGTAGGCAGTGGAAAGTCTGTAGTGCACCCTGTTTATGTCCAAATGAATGCAGTGCTCCTTATCATGTTATCTTGTTACTTTTTCTTAACCTTCTTAAGGTGAAACTGAAGAGAATGAAAAAGTCACTAGTTTAGTGGAAGTTTTTGAGAGTAGGTATTATAATGACATGTATTTCAGTTCCTATGGGAAAGGTGAAACTAGGCAACTGCTTGGAAAGTAAGAGATGAGGGCATCTGCAAAACTAGCTTCAAGGGCAGGAAGCCCTTGTACCATGTCATTGGGAAGATGGAGCTTGCTGTGCCAGTTAACAGATAAATCAGAAACTGTCAACAACAACAAAAACTATGAAGAGTATACCTCTACCACAATATAACGCTGTCCTTGGGAGCCAAAAAATCTTACCGCGTTATAAGTGAAACCGCGTTATATCGAACTTGCTTTGATCCGCCGGAGTACGCAGCCCTGCCCCCCTGGAGCACTGCTTTACTGCGTTATATCCGAATTTGTGTTATATCAGGTCACGTTTTATTGGGGTAGAGGTGTATATGGAAAATTAATCAAGGGAATGCATGGCCCCCACCCTTTGCCGGTTGCTTGTCTTCTTAGATTGGTAGCTCTTTGGGGTGGGGACTCTGTCTTATTGGTGGTATGACAGTTGACACAAGCTGAGGATCTGCTCCATGGTATTGGTGAACAGCATTTAGGTCATTGTATAGCTTACCATAATACATGTAAAAATGATATGTAAAATCTCAAGTAGTTTTGAAGCTACTCAAAAAAAGCCTTCAAGATTCAGTTCATTAAGAGTTTTGTTCTAAGAGTTTGGATTGCAAGGGATTGAATTCAAACCTTCAAGGAAATTTCCTTTGCCATATCCTAGTTAATGGCCTTCACCAGAACCTGGAACCCTTGTGTGATGTATAGGGAAAGGGGGTGGTAGCCTTGTCCCTACTTTTGTTATGTCTCGATTCCATGGCTCCCATCCCTGGATCTTCTGAATTTGCAAGCTGTTCTTTCCAAAATGTTGGTTTTGAGAGAAGCACCATGCAGGGTAACTGCCCTCCACAGTTCTGAGGGTGGTTCTGATTTCAATAAGGTAGAAAGTAGTTTTACACATGCAGGCAGGCATGACAGTCAGCACTGGAAAATTATGTTGTGCTAGAACATCTTTTGACCAACACAATGTCATACACTTTCAGTGTAGAAGGGTCTACCATAGTGTTACATCATGCTAGTTAATGTAGTATAACTTGATGTAATTTTCCAGTGTAGACAAGCCCTGAGAGAGTTTACCCTTCCCTGCAGATGTTCTTCTTGAAGATGCATAGAAGGATAGTGCTCCATGAGATCTAGGTCAGATAAGTATAGTAAACGTTTTTGAGTTTCCTAGCAACTACATGCTAGCAATTAGGGATGTTCACCTTCTAGTATTGTTACCAGGAAGTTCTGAAAGTTGGATAGCTATCCACTATGCTTAGCATCATGGAGTGCTAACTGTACATGGCAACTTAGTAGAGCCTATGCAGAAAATCCTTGGGATTGAGGGGATACAGAAGCCCTGCCTCTTGGCCTACAAAACATAGAAGATGAGGGGGAAATAGCCAGACTTGTGAGAAGCCAGTAAGCCCAGGAGGCAGTGGGAAGACAGACAATAAGGAATTGTGGATCCCCAGGTCTTGAGGATCTGCAGGGAGTGTGTAGGGAAGGATGTCAGCTGGCTGAGTAGAGAGAGCATGTCCCAGTAGCATTCATGGAGTTTTGCCACTCTATAGACGTCTTCCCCTCAAACTGGCAAGGAATAGGAACCTCAAATTCAATTTCACTGGAGCAGATTCAAGATTCAATGCAAACATTTTGCATGTCTAGATGCAACATGTATGAACGTGTAGCATAGCTGTCATCTGTATTTGTTCTTGTTTATTCTGTGCACCTTTTGCTTGTAACTTAAGAAATGATAAAGTATGAAAAACTTCAGATCTTGAGAGAGTTTTGAATCTTGTATTTCTAAACTAAGAGGATGGTTTGACAATGTGTCTTTACTTTTTATATTCCCTGGAATTTATTTATTTAGTCTTCATTGCTATATGAAGTTCTTACATTTCAGTTTAGATGTACAAGTTTTGTCAAAAATGGTCTGTAAAATATTTTCAGAGAGAATTCAGGTAATAATTAATAAACAATATTAGAAATGTTGATAATGGCTTCCTAGAATCAAAATAATATGTTTTTAACAAGTGATGTGCACCAAAAAATGTAGGGTATCCAAACACATTTGTTACTGCCATATGTAAAATTCCGGGTTTTATTTTGTGGCAGTAAATCGTAGACTATTATGCCATTAATATGTATCTTATACTATGGAAATAATGAATATTTAGCAGACTCCATTTTAAAAGTTTCTTCTATTTTGATGTATATTATTATTTCCAGCATTCTTTCTCATGTTAAGTATAGGGAAGTGCTCTCAAGGCAGGAGAATCTTTCAAAATTAAAGCAACTTTAAGTACAGTCACTATGTCTGTGGCTGTATTTTTAATTTTAATCTGAACTATATTTATATTTACTATATATCTAGCATATGTAGTTAAATGTTTGTATTTTACTTATTTTGCTCCACAAATTGTTAAGTGAATATAGGAAAAGATAGCTATCGTTCCCAATATAAGTGGTCTCTGTATCTACAATGAATATAATCTTGGAAATGGCTTTTGGCTATGATATTAACTAATGTTCTGTCCTGCTCTTTGCAGTCATCCTGTTCCTCCCAAGAGAAGTTACACCAGTTACCATACCAACCAACACCTGATGAACTACATTTTTTGTCTAAACATTTCTGTACCACTGAAAGCATTGCCAGTGATAACAGATGCAGGACCACACCAATGCGCCCTCGATCCAGAAGTCTCAGGTGAGTTCAGCTGTCTGGAAATAGTGGCTAAATCTGAATCAGTATACTGCTAGAGCATCATGGTTCTATAAATTTGGGGCATTAACCAATTTGTGATATTTTAATGATTCCTGAAATGTATTAAAAGTCAGTGTTGATTGTGTCTTAGACTGAACCAAACTCCATTTAATAAATTGTTACTTTAGGTCCTCCTTATTGGTTAATTCTCTCATTGACATTGTAATTTAGATTTTAATGGAACAAAACTAGTAACTTCTGGCCACTTAAACTGTGATGATGGCTTTTATTCTACTTCTGTGTGCAAGTGTTCATAGGATTCAAGCCTATATTTGCAAGAATAATTGAAAATATTATTTATATTCTAGGTGTCCTTAGTATAAAAGAAATAGAAAAGTGTGTCAGAAAGTTATGCGGGGGATGCGGGAAGAATTTATTATGCTTAGCTACAAAGCATTTGAATTTCTTGCTCCCCTGAGACCAAGCCCATCCTATTTCCTATACTCCGGAAATCTGTGCAAGATACACTTTATTAGTAGATCAGTTCTTACCTATCAAAGTACTATATACTGTACTATTTGGAGAATGCAAAAAGGCAATATCTCTAATTTTTGTAGGACTAAAAAAATAGTACTTAGTCACTTCAGAATTAAAATCAATGTTGCAGGTAGCAAAACTGTCAGAATTCATAACTTTAGTGCAATATATTTTAGCTCAGTTTTTTCACGATTATTCTTTATTTAGAATTCTGTGTAGATTGCCTGACTAAATTAAGTTGCTACCTATATAATCTGTAGAGCTGTGGAATAAATAGAGTAATTACTGAGAAGTAAGATGAGATGGGTTTTTTTGTTCTTTAAAAGGTTACACATGGAAAACATTCTTCACCTACCAGTACAGTCTTCTCTCTCTACCACTTTATTTTCCAGTTTAGAAAAATAAACAATTCCTAGTTTAGTTTATGAAACAGGCACGGTCACACCAGACAATAATAGCCAAAGTGCTTTCAGAGACGTTAATGCGCTAGTTAAGTGGTGTACTGAACTTAAGTACTTAATATGTTGTTTTATTTATGCAAATTTGCTTGGGTTGGCCGTAATAGTTGAAGTTTCTAACACCTTGATATGTTAAAGCAAATTACAGTCCTCATTTTTTGTCCTTTTGAACAAACCAAAAGATCTCCTTTTTATTATGCTATAATATCTAAAAATACCATGTATACTATATTTTTTTAAAATTTGGTGTGCTGAAGAACTCCTTCCTCTTTCTCTTTCTGTACATATTTATGTGAGACCTAAAGTGGTTGTGTAGCCAGATCACATCCCAGCCAAGTAAGCAATTTCTTTGAGGGGGGTTAATTGATATGGGAGAACTGCTTCAGACCCTGCCACATCACTGCCTCCATATCAGATGAGGTACCAAGTGTTGGTCACCTCAGGCTATTTTCCTGTAAATCTCCTGCTCCTTTAAGGGTATAATGCTACCGGCATAGGTAGCACAGTGCAAATATTTGGCACTGTATATGTGTATTGGCTACACGTTTATTTGCATTTCAAGTTGGAAATAGATCTGTTGGGTTTATTTTATTGTTTTTCTCTGATTTTTGATTTCTTGGGGTTTGCAATTCAGGAATCACAGTTTCAGACTGCTGCATTGCTGTTCTATATCCATCCCCAGTGAGCCCCTAAATGGGCTAAGGTAGCCACAAACACCCATTGATTGGCCAGCCCATTTAGTTGAGGCCAGTTTGCCTAATGAGTGGTTGATATGGGACTTGACTAATAAAGAATGAAAGAGGTTAATATAATTAATTCCAATCAATGTGGATTTATGGAAAATAGATCCTATCAAACTACCCTGATATCTTTTTTTTTTTTAATGAAATCACAAGTTTGATTGATAAAGGTAATAGTGTTGATGTACAGGTCTGTCGCATCTTATGCGCATTTAACATGCGCAATTTCAGTTTTACGCAGTCGGCAAAAACAAAAACAAAAAGAGAAAAATAAGAATTTTAATACTGTACGTGTAGTGCAGGCGATTCCGCCCACCATTCAACTCAATGTAATTTTGATTATACGCAGTTTTCGCTTTATGTGCTGACCGTGGAACGTAACCCCAGCGTAAGAGGAGACAGACCTGTAATACACTTAGACTTCTGTAAGGCGTTTGACTTTGTACCACACAACATTTTGGTTAAACACCAAGAGCAATGTAAAATTAACATGGTATACATTAAAGAGATTAAAATCTGGCTTAGTTGACAGGTCTCAAAACGTAATTGTGAACAGGAAACTGTCATTGAGCGGGTGTGTTTGAGCAAGGATTGATTCCTGGCCCTGTGCTTTTTAACATTTTTATCAAAGATCTAGAAGAAAATGTAGAATCATCACTGAAACATTTTCAGATGACACAAAAAATTAGGACAGTTCATAGATACAAAGCAATCTGGACTGGTTGGTAAACTGGACGCAAGGAAACAATATGTATTTTACTAAATGTATACATCAGGGAACAAAGAATATAAGCCATACTTGCAGCATTGCACTAGGAGGACACTATCCTGGGAAGCAGTGACTTTGAAAAAGATTTGGCAGGTCCTGAGGGATAATCAGCTGAACATGAGCTGCTAGTCAGTGCAACACTGTGGCCAAAATGGCTAATGCGATCCTAGGATGCGTAAACAGGGGAATCTCAAGTAGGAGTGTAGAGGTTATTTTACCAGTGTAGAAGTTATTTTACCTGTGTAGCACGGCTGCTGGAATACTGTAACTGGTGCTGGAATACTGCATCCAGTTTTTTATGCCCACAATTCAAGAAGGATGTTGATAAATTAGAGAGAGTTCAGAGAAGAGCCAGGAGAATGATAAAAGGATTAGAAGACATGCCTTGTAGTGATAGAGTCAAGGAGCTTAGTCTATTTAGCTTAACAAAGAGAATGTTAAGGGTGACTTGATTACATTGTGTAAGTATCTACATAGAGAAAAAATATGGGGTCTTCAATCTAGGAGAGAAAGGTGTAACACAATCCAATGGCTGGAAGTTGAAGCTAGACAATTTTCAGAGTAGAATTAAGGCGTAATTTTTTAATAATGAGAGTAATTAACAGTTGGAACAATTTACCAATTGTTGTGGTGGATTCTTCATCACTGGCAATTTTTAAATCAAGATCAAGTTTTTTTTTTCTGAAAGCTATGTTCTAGGCATTACTTTGGGGAAGTTCTATGGGCTGTGTCATATAGGAGGTCAGACTAGATTATCAAAATGGTTATTTCTGGCCTCGGAATTTATGAATAAGTAGCTGTTTTGCTTTGGTTATTTAAGATTAAAAATATACTTCCGTGCCCTGTCTGAGGAAGAAGTGGCATCATGAACATAGTAAATGCACTCTGCACTCTAAAATATAGCTATAAACTAAAGAAGTTGCGTTGTTGGCAGTAACAGGCCCAACACTTCAAGGCAGCTTTAGGCCCTGCCAGTATGTAGTCGAAAGGGACTGATTTTATAGTTGGTTAGCAAATATACCTGTCTAATGAAGGCTACAGTGTCTTTCGATGCAAGCAGATTGTATAGAAATATAAAAACTTCTTTTAATTCATGCTGAGACAAGTTTAAAGGGATGATTTGCTTTACTTGCAGCCCTGGACGTTCTCCCGCCTGCTGTGACCATGAAATAATTATGATGAACCATGTCTACAAAGAAAGGTTCCCAAAGGTAATGAATTATATTTAAGATACCCAGTATCTAAACTAACAGGCAGCATAGGTTTTAAATAAATGATGTTTTTGTTATGGGAACTAATGATCTAAGCCAGTAATGGCTTTCATAAAGCATCACCAAACCCTTATTAGAAAGATAAAATCACAATAAAATAAAATCCCTGCTGAGAACTGGACATTCATTTAGCAAAGCTGCTGAACTGATTTTGAAATAAATCATGCTGGTAATATGCGTTGATGATTGTCTGGAAAGGTACCATACAATTGTTCGTAGTTTTACAGTTGCTGTAACTAGGTATTCAATTAGTTTGAACTTTGCAAACAAAAAGAAAATGTGTTCTTCACTCAGAAGCTTGTGTAGGATCCAGAAACGCATGTTTCAAATCCCTTTCTGATATTTCTCTTGTTTCCCGAAGGTTCATTATCTATTGGTTGTTTTTTGGGGGTTTTTTTGTTTTTTTTTTTAATTGTGAAAATCAGTGAACTGCTGGAAGTGCTTGGCTATTGGATGCTAAGCAATGGAAGGCTATTGCCTCATCTCAAAGATGAGGAACAAAACTGACCCAAGGGGCAGGTGAATCGGTGGGGGCATTGGCAGATCCCTGTGTGGTTCTCTGGAGTCTGATTTCATATAACAAAAAAATAAGGAAAGCTGGAAAGCTGTTATCATTGCAAAGAGACACTCACTTCATGTTTTGAAGGTTAACTCCTTCAGAGACTTCTGCCTGAGTTTGCAAAGAGATTAAACCGTAACTGAGGCGTGAACTGCACCATTCAACTGAATGGTGAGATAAGAGTGAGATAGAACTTCAGAGTTATGAACACCAGAGTTATGAACTGACAAGTCAACCACACACTCCATTTGAAACCAGAAGTACACAATCAGGCAGCAGCAGAGACAAAAAAAAAAAAAAAGGAGCAAACACAGTGTGGTACTGAATTAAACATAAACTATTCTAAAATAAAGGAACAGCAGCATTTTTCTTCTGCATAGTAAAGTTTCAAACTATATTAAGTCGATGTTAAGTTGTAAATATTTGAAAGAACAACCATAACGTTTTGTTCAGAGTTACAAACATTTCAGAGTTATGAACAACTTCCATTCCTGAGTTGTTCATAACTCTGAAGTTCTAGTGTATGTGGTATTGTTAAAAAGATTGCTTATATATTACGGTTCAGCAGGAAAAAAAGATATAGTTATACATGGCAACAGAAATACCAGCTGAATTTATGTGCTTTAATGCTGTATGTACTTTAATGCCTTATGGTTTAGTCAACAAGGTTCAGATTTTTAAAGGTATTTAGGTGCCTAAGTACCATGGATTTCAGTGGGAGTTAGGTGCCTAAATATCTTTAAAAATCTGGCACTAACTCTCTAAAAAGGATATTCCCCTGGAAATATTCACCATTATTCTATATAATGTTTTCTTGATACAACAAATATAAATGATAGAAAACTATTATGTCTTGCAGTATATGAAGATAAATTAAAAAAAAAAAAAAAGTAGCCCTCCCCTTCCCCAGAGTTCATATTTTGTTTTGGCTCTGTAGTAAAAGCTAATGTCATAGCGTTCTTTTATTTTGTGCACATCAAGAAACTGCCACACAACTTAGCATGACTGGCAGTCCCCATTAAAGAGGCACAGAGTAGAATAACAGGAGGGGAATTGCTGGTCAGCATTAGTAGAATAATGTGGGGAAATGGAGTGGGTTTGCCCATTCTCTAGCCTGGCAAATCAGTGTTTATTGGTTGTTTACTTTCATGATCACCCATTTTCATATGTAGTGTTAGAAGAAATTTTTAAGCTATTCAGAAATGTATTTAACCAATAAAAATATTGTTTTGGAGTGGTAATAGAGTTTCAGAAAATACTGATTAAATCTATCAATATATTTTTTTTATAGGCCACAGCTCAGATGGAAGAACGGCTTCAGGATATTATCACCAACCATTCTCCTGATAACGTTCTTCCCCTGGCAGATGGAGTGCTCAGCTTTACCCACCATCAGATCATTGAGCTGGCTCGAGATTGCTTGGATAAATCCCATCAGGGCCTCATCACGTCACGATACTTCTTTGAATTACAGCACAAATTAGACAAATTGCTACAGGAGGTATGAACCATGCACTGTGCAAAGATAATTATCTCTTGTTAAAAAAAATTGTTCAAATATGTTTGTTTAACATTAGTTGCTGTGAAATAATTATGGCTGCTCAAATAGATGCCAATGTAGTGTAAATTCATAGTGGGCTTATTCAATGAAATGACCTGTACAAGAACCATAGGGTCTTATGGGGTATGACTGAAGGATAAATGGATTATAAAGATTTTTAGACTCAGTAACATTTTGTAATACATTGCAAGTTATAAATTGCCTATGTCGGTGTGTATATGCACCCCACAATGAAGCGACCCCCTACTTCCATCTATTGTGGATAAATACGCCTTTCAGATTACATAGCTTCCTAATTTCTAGCAGAGGTTGAGGCAGCAGACGCAATCCTTAGTCTTTCATTAGCAGCAGGTTATTTATTTATTTAGAAGTTTGTAATGTCTCCTTACGTCTCAAAAACCAACCTTAGTAATAAAAAACAAATTGACTTCAGCATAAAAACATTAATAAGAATCTTCTTAAAATAATCAATTGATAAGAGAAATCTGAAGCCCAAGTGAGCAAATAGGACTTGTGCTGTGACATGAAGCTCATCAAATATATAAATATACCTTTTTTTAAAAAAAACAAAGGACAATGTTGTGTCCTTGATCCATTGTCTGGCAGTTGTGCATATGGACTGATGGTATAGTGTGCCCCAGAGCCAATCTGGTAGACAAGTGGATTCAATACAGTGAAATATACCAAGCGAGATTTTGTTAAGATTTTATTGTTTTGTTTTGCTTTTATTTTAAATACACAAAAATGTCAGCCTGTATGTAAATAGTTTGCCTGTTTCCAGACTATGCTGGTTTTGGGGTAAAACCTGATTAGGTTATTTCAGAAATACACTTTTCTTACACTACTTTCTGCTGGTAACAAATTTCCTTTTGTACTTTCCCCTATTCTCCCCGCCCTCTCCAAAAAACCACTGCAAAAACTGGACAACAGTGCACCATTTCTTTGTGTGCAAGTGTGTTACTTCATTTGTAAACCTATTTCTTTTCAAAGTATTATCACTATTATCTGGGTGAATTTTACAATACTCATCAAAAGCTAAAAACATAAAATAATTCTAGGGGAATTTGCCTGATGTAGAACTGAGCTGTGGGAACATACTTTAGGTTTCTTAGGATGCATTTGTTGTCAGCTCCCAACTGTGACATTCAGTGGAAAGCTGTGGCTCCTACTGCTACTTGGCACCTTGTGGTTGCTTTGCATAACCAGGGAAACAGTCCCCTGAGGTTTGAGCAGCTTGATTTAACTGACATTTTTGTAGTGCTAAAGACAAGGACAAGTTGAGTTGAATGCTTTCCTATCTCACCCTTCTTTCAGTTATATGGAATCTTCTGTGTAGATCCCTACCTACCTAGATGCGGAAGTGTGCAGTATTACTTTTATTTTGGCCAGTGATTAGAACAGAAGTACGCTCAGTCCATTAACATTTTCCTCGTGAATGTAGCTGGCAGCATATAGAATATGAATGTTTGCCTCTCATTAGTATTTTCTTAAAGTTAATGGTAGGAGCATTGCAGTGAAGTTTGTTCAGTTTTCTTTGAAACTTCACAATTAGATTACATTTTCTTCCACCGTGTTGTTTTTAATTATTGTATTAAGCATGGGATTGCTATTTAGCTTAGTATTTCCACGGATTTTTGCAGTTGCAAATACATAAACTACTTTTATATTAAAATTGTAAGGTTTTAGTTTGAATTTTCTTTGTATGCTTGAATATATGGCACATAGCACAGAAGAAGCAGTAGATGAGATTTGGAATTTATCCTGCAGCTTCTATTATTTGAAGCAAAGAAATGCCTTTTTGATATATGAGCAAAGGCCCATCAATATCTTTCAGCCAGAAGAAAGAACATATGGCTTCTTTTGCATTCATTAGGTATCATAAAGTCTATTCTTTGTTGCTTGACAAGAAAGTTTGAAAGAAATTTGAAATTGAATTCAGACCCTTGTGAAAATTCTCTTTTAAGTTCTCCAGAAACATATTTTCTTTTGTACAGATTCTTTAACATCATTATTCTCCTTTCATCTTCTTATTCTTTGCAGAACTCAATTTCCCATTTGCTTCCTTTACTGCACATACCTGTACTCGGTTCCTATATGCATGGATTAGCATAGTTTCATTATATTTGTACATCTAAGTGTAGTCATTTTAGAATTTCATGGCCATCATTTAATCATAGGAAATCAGTTTCCATACCACATGGATGCTGCTAATGTTTATTATATATGTTGTAGTATCTTTTATTCCAAGGGATCCTAAAATACACAAAAAACTGATATAGAAAAAACTGTAGAAATAGACATCATTTCATGGTGAAATGCAGCAGCCTCTGTTGTAAAACCGTAGCTATAACATTACACAGGAATATGTTGGTAAAAACAAAGAATACCCCATCCATCTGAAAATGCAATAACCTTTATTTTGATACTATCATAGACTTGCACTAATTTTGCCTTGAGGTTAGTGTAAAAATGGTAAGTCTTATGCAAATGAAAAGAGAATCTTTGCTATTACAGCAGGCTTTCTGAAAATGAATTACTGTGCATGCTCATTAGTGCTTTTTTAAATATAATAAGTTGGCTGTTTCAAAAGCTTAAGCTACGTTATAAAAATCTCATACATAATGTCATTTTTAATAACAATGGTATTAGGGGAGGGGCTGGAGTTGATTAGATCACTGTAAAATGTACTCAGGTTAGGCTTTAGCCACTATGTAACTAGAAATGTCTTAACTTGTTCGAATCATTTGGGTTGGCCAGCCATGTCACAAAGCATTAGTCTGGTTTGATTTCAGAGAAGCAAGAGATTTCACTCTAAAAATCCTGATTTCATATAGAAATGTTGACTCAGTTTTTACTGTAGAATACTAAATGACACAGCTGTAATACACATTTTTTAGTTTCTCATTCACAACTCATTCTAATAATTTTTGACAAAAAATACTGATTCACCTTGAAGCCATATGAGTGAAAATCAGATATAGTACTATATCTGCTATATGAATTGAAGGTACCCTGTTCCATGTTGTAGAAATTTTGACTGTCTGAGCTATACTGCAAGGATTTCAAATGGAAATTAACACTGTAGTTACAAACTTTATATTTAATACCACTGATTGTATTTGTGGTCATCATATTAACATGCTTTCTTGACTGGAATATTTAATGTAGGAGTTTTTAATCATCCTTTTCCTTTGACTCTCTTAGGGTCAAGAGCGATCAGAAAGTGGAGAACTGGCATTTATTAAGCAACTAGTCCGAAAGATCCTCATAGTCATTGCTCGTCCTGCTCGCTTATTAGAATGCCTGGTAAGCTGATGGTTATTGTAAGCAGGATTCTGATTTGTTACTGGTGGAAAGCTTGACTATTTGGGCTGGTATTAAAGGCCAGCAATAAAAGTATATTATTTAGTATGTTAAAAGTATGTTATATATTCTTTGGAACTTTCCAAAGTTGTTTTTAGTATGAGAACTCCTATCCATAGAATGCTGATAACTTTCATTAGTGCCTATCATTCTGAATTCCTTTTTATTTGAATGCACTATATCTCATATTGCACACAAAAACTGCATTAGAAGAACTTTATCAAAGATGAAATCAAGCACTCCAAAGATAGGAAATACCCAGGCAACATTAATTCGGCCCCCTTGTGTGTATGCATTATGATACAGATGAAGAACCGAAGCACAGAGAGATTAAGGTAAAATTATTCATTAATTTTAGATGCTGAATTTGAGACAGGATCTGCTCTTTCAGAGTACTTTGCATTATAAAGCACTTTATATGTTCAGAGTATAGCTCCCATTGGCTTCAGTCGCAGCTATGAGCTCTCAACACTTCTGCAAATCAGATCCTAGGGTCTCAAGTCAGGCAACTAGAAAATGAGGAACACCTGGTTAGGGACCTCTTGTGAAAATTTTGGTTTCAGTAACTTGTCCAGCATCACATAGGAACTCTGTGGCACAGACAGGGAAATAATCCAATTCTCCAAGGCAGCATACAGCTGTCTTTAATCACAAGTCCCTTCTTTCTCTTTCTGCAGTCCCCTGCCTCTTCCTCTGCACATCGTCAAACTTCTACAACAAATGACGCCAGGGTTGTATAGACAACCCTGAGTCATCTCCAGAGCAGGCCACTTACTGAATGAGGCATATAAAATATTATATGGTCTGTAATAAAAGGATGTATCATAATACATATGCAGAAGGAGGAGGATACAGGGAATCTTAATTGTGGCATATCCTAACTTTTGATTGCTTCACTTAACAACCTTAATAATGTTCTTTCAGCATAGTTCTTTGTGTGTGATTTCCTAGCTTTTTAAAAAAGCAAACTGGAAAAAAACATTGAAAATGTTCTGGCATATTGACACCCACATGGTTCATCAGCAGGGTTGGAACCTTTAGATCCACTGCATACACCTGTGTCACTTGAGCTAACAGAATAACTGATGGCAGTAGTATGTCGACCTGCACTAGGGGGGTTTGTCTGGGTTTCAGATATTTGCTGACAGCAGAGGAATGGTGAGATTCGGGAATCTTGGGTTCCATGCCAGATACTGGAGAGGAGTATGCTTTAGTGAGCACAGATTCTTTTGCCCATTGCCCCCAAATATGACCTTTTCTGCCCTATCCCTTCCAACCTGTCCCTGTCCAAGTCCTGTCTCTACTCCACCCTTGGTTCCCTGCCATAGTCCTGTTCTTCACATCTCAGGTATCTCATCCCAGTCCCATTCTCCTTGTCCAGCCAATCCCAGTCTCCCCTGCACTCATGGCTCCTCATCCTATCTGTCTTTCACCCACCCATGTTTCCCATCCTTTCTGGCTCCCATGCTCCTCATCCATTCTCAGTCTCCCCCTTCCACACCTCCTCTCTGACTCCTTGCCTTAGTCTTCCCCCTCCCTGTCTCATTGTCTGAATCTCTCTGCCCAGGTAGTCCCAGTTCTCTCCCCACACCCTGGCTCCTTCTCAGCTCTGCTTCCTCACACCTCCAACCTCCTCCACTCCCTCTTCACTGGGTCCCAGTCCCCTTGCTCAGCTAGTTCTAGTTTCTTCCCCCAGCTCCTCATTCAATCTCAGTCTCTCCCTCCCATTCGCCTCCTTGCACAGGCAGTCCCAGTCTCCCTTCCAGTTCCCCTCTCCCTCCCAGGCTCCTTGTCACATTCTAATCCCTCTTCATCCCTAGGCCCAGCCCTTGTCCCCTCTGATTTCAGAGCAGGCAAGCTTCCTCCTTCATGCTACCTGGGCCCAGCAGGGTGGGCTCTGATAGCACAAGAGAAATAGGTTCCCTGCTCTCTTTTCTGATTCCCTGCTCTGACGTAGCTCATGACAGTTGCATGGAAATTCCAGTTCAGCCCCAGGTTGGGTCATGCCTAGTGTAGTTGGAACCTTAGAAAATTTTTAGCTGTAGTCTTGCAAGTCTCATTTGTGAATAGTGATTTTTTTTTGAAGGTTTGTAACTTGGCCAAATTTGGGCAGGTTTTGACAGAGACAGCAAAAGGTATATCACGGACACATATGCAACACCCTTTGCCAAATTTCAGACTCTTCTCCAAAGTATGGGGGAGGAGGAAAGGCATGTGAGCTCTAAAATGTCTCAAAGAAAAGGTCTCCATACTTTTTTAACATGGACAAGATAACATATTTTTGGAAATGCTGAACCATTTTGACTGGAGTTTTTCCAGAAAAATTCAGCCTGATACAAACACTGAGCTCGAAAAATTTCAGCCTAACCAGTTAGAGTTTGGCAAAGTTTTATAAGTAACTGAAAACAGGGTCTTATAATGGGAAGTGTTGGGCAGCTTTAATAATAGATGCTGCTGCCAGTCCCACTATGTTTCTAACTAGGTATGTATACCAGGCTCATGGTATCTGAGCACCTATTTGTAATCATTTGTTAGTCGGATGAGTAGAGCTTTCTCTGCTTCTGGAAGTGTGCTGTGAGTTACTGCCAAATATTTAAAAGTTTATTCATTTCTACTGGGTTTCTGTATCTGAAAAAGGTAATGTGAGGATAAAACTAGAGATCAGAAAATAGATAACTCACTTGCAATTGTATATACATGAATTTGATTAAAAAGTTATCTATCTTAAACCTACTCTGATGTGTTAACAAATGGAGGTGTAGCTGTATAGTATTTCCACTGTTAATGCCGGTGGGGAGAAGAAAATGTCATGTCTAAGGGGAACACATTAACATGTAAGATGAGCAGCGTGGCAGAAGATTAATGGCATTTAATGTTTGTTGTTCAATTCGGACTGAAGAGGTGCTGCTGAGGTAGGGAGTGATGAGCACTGGAGCATCAGGAAGAAATATGAGATGGCTGGTGTCAACACCAAATCACAGTGAACTGAGATTAAACAACAAATGTATGCTCTATAACTCTGTTCCTACTTGGGGGTGGGGAGGAAGTGGGAGCTTTTGGGAACCTGATTGCTTCTGGAATCTGAGGTGAAACTAGTGTCCACGATGAGGTCCTTGCCATAGTTAGCATGCTTTTGTGATTTTTATTGTGTTTACACTGGGTCAACCTTTGAAGAACCTTAGAAGCTACAACTAATAAATCTGTTTTTTTTTTTCCCAATACGTGCTTGGTTGGTAGTGTGACGTTTAGAGAATATTTCAGACCAGTTTTTGGAAGACTGCACTGTCTTTCCTATTCACTTCCAAGTAAGAACATAACAGTTGCCATAATGGGTCAGTCCAATAGGCTGTCTTGCCCAGTATCCTGTCTTCCGACAATGGTTGGTGCCAGATGCTTCTGAGGGAGTGAACAGAGCAGGGAATTTATTGAGGGAGCTGTCCCCTGTCATCTGGTCCCAGTTTCTAGCAGTTGGAGGTTTGGGGACACCCAGATCATCGGATTCCATCCCTAACCATCTTGTCTAATCGCCACTGATGGACCTATCCTCCATGAACTTAAGTGTTATTCAAAGTGTTGATGCTCATTTGTAAACCCTACCTGGTTTGCATCCTCTCTACTCCTGTGAAATCAGCTGGAGTACCCAGGCCAATAGTCCTTAGAATTAACTGTCATGGGCTCAATGCAGCATATTCTCATTTGGAAGACCTTCACCTCTGGGGGCTTGTTTCCCAGCTGATTTACCAGAACCAGTCTTTTTACCATCAGAACGTGGTATAAGGGGCCATCTCTTTTCTCTAGCTTACCCCTAAGGGCATGAAGCAGGTGTATAATTGAAGTGATGTCATTCATCACTGAAAGTTGACATTGATCAATAAGTTATATATAACTTTAAAATATTGTGTGTGCAGAAACTCCAGTGAATGCAGTGGTATTATCTTCAGCTCCTCCCAAACATATATGTTGCTTGTCTCACCTACTGGATATGTGTTCCCTGGCCCAGAAAATGGACATTCTGAGCTTTCTCCTGAGCTCCTGGCTTCCATGCACAGAAGCTTTTTGATTTACTGCCAAACTGCTGGGGAAGATTATTGCCAACTGTCAGTTTGCTTGCTTGCTATGAAGGGTGTGTGGCCTTTTAGGCAATATAGAAGTCAGCTACTTCTGCAAGTTTGAACTAGTTAAGAGGGTTTAGGATTTTTTATTTTATTTTGGATTATTAGGGATTTTTTTTTTCCGGCTTAACTGGTATTCTGACTAGAAATGGCTGGAAAAAGGAAAATCTCTGTCCTGAGGGAAAAAATGAGTTCTCTCCTAACCCACTCCAAAAAACAAAACACACAAAATCATCCTGAATGGGGATGGAAAGTAAAAACTCAGAAATTTTCACAGGAATGAAAATTCCAAAATATTTCATTTTGGAAACACTCAAATGCTCCCACTGCCCAATGTTTTGGTGTTTCTGAAATGAGTCATAGAATAATAGAATGTCAAGGTTGGAAGGGACTTCAGGAGGTCATCTAGTCCAACCTCCTGCTCAAAGCAGGACCCAATCCCCAACTAAATCATTCCAGCTAAATGAAATGTGCTCCCTGCGGTCTCAGGTTGTCCTTCTCCCCAGGCAGCTGGCTGTAGGAGAACCAGGGAGCTGGGCAACTGGGTAGCCTGCCTGCCACATTTCCACCAAAAGCTTTGACACATTCATGCAGCATGTTTCAATTCTGCTGACTCAGCATTTTATGATCGGCGTGTGGGGGGGAAACTGTTTTGTCAGAATTTTTTTCAACCAGCCCTAGTTCTAACAATGTTGTTCTTGCCTCAGTTAATAGTGGACAGGGAGACAGATAAGAATGTAAGGGATATGTGAAATAGGGCACCTCCGGCATGAGTTAACATAGGAAAAATTGCAGTTTGGGAGAACATGAGATTAGGACAACTTTATATTTTATCAAAAAAGCAAATAAGAAAGCTGTATCTGATAACTTCCCTTATTCATTCCTACTCTTCCTCTTGTGTATTGTCTATTTAGATTGTAAGATAAAGAACTTAAATCTAAGGAGCTAGGAAAAGAGGCTTAGGTGTTCTTTTGATTTTCTGAGACATCTAACACCTTTTTAGTCATGGGATAAATAGTAATAATACAGTAGATTTTGTAAGAGAGTTTTCATTTTCAGATGTGAAGTCCCTTGCAAGGTACCAAATTTTCAATAATATTCTGGCCTTTGTGGTTTAGATCTAGAGCTGTTGATAGTTTTTAATTTAATTTTCTTAAAATACAGTACACTTTGATTCACTAGAACTACCTTAAAATTGCAGTTAGAGGGGAAAAGGAGGGCTCTGCGATGTATGTACATCTGGTATGTGTTTATATGAACAGTGGCTTGTTTTACCCATATAAGCATGAGAGGTTAGGACATCTTCCACATGTGAGGTGTAATCACTGAATAACATATTGATGATCATAGGCTATTCAACCAGTAGCAAAAAATTGCTTCCTGCCCTTTATATGACTTATTAAAGTGTTCCATATTACTTGAGCAGTGCAGTACCATTGAAAGGGTGGGGAGGCCATAGATTTGCTCTAAACAGTATGCCGCCCATCAGTCGGACCTTCTTCCTCTCTCAGGTGTCTCCATTCCTTCTTCCCACACGCAGGCCGCAGTGCAAGTCCTCTTTCTCTGCTACCTTTCCATGAGGCCTTATACCCATCCCCTCCCAGGAGCTCCTGCCTTCCCCACCCCAGCCCTCCTTGCTGGCAAGCCTCTGGTCCAACCATCTCACTTTCCAGTCCTTGGCATGGAGAGGAGCAGGAGTCTCAGCTGACAAGGTTTTGGCACATTGAGAGACTGGCACGCAGAACGGGACCTGGGTGCTTGTGCTAGCAGCATTCCCAACCACGTACCTGCATACTGTAGTTAGAAGATGGCTATGCAGCACTGCCACTGCCATGCATGTGGACAGCTTACGGTAGCTGGTTGCAATGTACCAGGTTGTTGTTTTCCCACTTGTAAAATTTAAAAATTGCCCAGCACATTGCAACTGCTAATGGGCAAGGCAGTAGAAAAACCAGCCAGGCTGGTCAAAAACCAGCCAGGTGGCAATCCCAGCTGCTTAAAAATGGTCAGGCTATGTCCTGGGTGGCCCCTGGGGCTCCGTGGCCTATGTTAGTAATAGTTTAAAACATTGCAGTTTACAGCATGTTACTATAGTGTTTTGAACCACTAGTAATGGAATGATGTAGTCTTGCTTTTAATTAGGTAAGTAACAAAAAGCTTGGAGATGTAAAGGAAGCTTTGATGTGAGAGTTTAGGAGTACAGTTTCTAACAAGGAAAATTATGGTGAATATTTTTACTTCTCTTCCAGGAATTTGATCCTGAAGAATTTTACTATCTCTTGGAAGCTGCAGAAGGACATGCTAAAGAGGGGCGCGTGATTAAAACAGACATCCCTAGATATATTATAAGCCAGCTGGGTCTGAATAAGGATCCTCTGGAAGGTAAGCGCATATCATGGTCTAACCAGCAATTACCAAATCAAGATGATAAGAAATGGAATTATTTCTGCTATGCTTGTTGGGCTCTGTGATGCAGTGTGTGTGTGTCCGATAATAAATCCAAGGTGGGAGTATTTGGGGGAGGGAGGGTGAAGGTGCAAAAATACAAATATTAACTACCGTAGTTTACACCTGCTTGGAGACCAGCTCTGAACATTATTAGCCTCTCTGGATTTCTGAGCTTCCATCACAGATCTCTGACTTTATTTTTGAAGACTGACTTGAGTTTTTAATAGAAATGCAGTGAAACGATCTGATGATGTAACTCTCCATCACTCTAAGTTGGCAATACAAATCTGCATGTACCAACTGTGACTAATAAGATGGTTACTGTTCACGATTTGATCACAGATGAAGCCCCAGGTTCTGGATGTGTAACTGAGACATGGCTAGGCAAAGCAGAGGTTCTTTATTAGTCCTGTTGTGTCCTGAGAGGTGCTCCATTCAGTTTGAGTGAAAAGAAGGTTGGGGAAGCGGTGCACCTTGCTGGTTGCATTTGACCTTACATGTAGGAGGTTTTCTGTTCCCAAACTGGATTTGTGTGTGTCTGCTTTGTTTGAGAGTCCCATGATAGGGATAGCATTCTGTGTTTTGTAGCCCTGCTACGTCTCAGATTCTCCAAAGGTGCTAATTGATTTTCTTGCATGGCATTCAAATTACAAAGCCTTATTGTCCTAGGTGATTTCTATGTCCATGAAGATGACTTTACTAGGTCCACTCAAGATCTCATTAGTTGCTGGTTCAGTACAGAAATCTCATCACTTGGGATCTTGTTTTATGGACAATGCCAGGTCGAATTAGAATTGCGCCTGTTTCTTAATGAGACAGTTTCCTCTTCCATTTTGAAGCCAGAGTCTACCTCTGCTGACATGCTTTATAATTCATCCTTGGGGATTAATGGAAATGTTTAGGTATCAGAATGCTCTGAAGAAGTTGGCTGAGGGTCAGTGCATAAGCACTGGAGGCTGGGAATCAGGAAGAAAATGTTCATAAGAAAGGCAGAGAATAATATGCGATGTTTGCCTGCCTGCCTTTTTCAGTAATACTCCAGGACAGAGGGGTTCAGAGACGGGTGATGAGAATGGTTAGAGACATGGCAAAACTCGTGGAGAATACCACACGGGGGAGACCCATAAGAGGGGATATATTAAATGAATAATAGAGAAAATAGATAAAAGTACAATATTATTTATATAATATCATAAAAGAACAAGAGAATATTAAATGGGAGTGAATTTAAAACTAACACAAGGAAATATTTTTTTCACACAAGATATACATAGCTTGTGGAACTCATTGCCACAAGATATTACTGCGCGCCACTTCCCATAGCTCCCATTGGCTGGGAACGGTGAACCGCAGTCACAGGGAGCTGAGGGGCTCCATGCCCGCAGACGCTCCAGGTAAACAAAATGTTCCGCCGGCGGCTTACCCTGACAGGCCGGGAGCCAAAGTTTGCTGACCCATTTATTAATGTAAATACTGCAGCCTTTTAAAGTTGCAAAGGCTTTGTTTAGTGGACTAGATTGGCTTGAAATGGACCTCACAAGTCTTGATCCAATATGAAAATATACATGCAGAATCGATGGACTCTCTAATAAAATTGAAATAGCCTGTTCTCCCTACAAACATGCCAATCTACAGGGCTGCTTTGAAATAAACAAAGAACAATTATAATTTGACAGTGATAAAGCAGGTGACATTCCTATATAAAGTCATACAAAATCTATAACTATAATAATAATAATCTATTTTCATACTAGTATTTAAAATGAACAACGGTGAAATCAAAAGAAAAAGGTCTTATCATGCAGTGTTCAAACTTAAAGTTGTTGAATATGCAGAAGCAAACAATAATTGCGCTGCTGCTCATGAATTCTGCATCAATGAGAAGCAAGTAAGAGAATGGCAAAAAAAATAAAACAACACTAAAAGACATGCCAAGAAGCAAGAAAAAATGTCCAACGAGGTGCGCTTCATTTCCTGAGCTAGAGAAAGATCTCAATAATTGGGTTGTTGAATGTCAACAAAATGGGTACATTGTCACTAGAACTGGAATTCGTCTGCGTGCTCTGCAAATGCCGAAAGACGACAAATACAAGTCAGTAAAGCCATGAAATGTTTGTCACGTCAGCGAACGAAGATAGCGCAAAAGCTGCCTAGAGATCTGGAAGAAAAAAACGAATCTTTCCAAAGGTTTATTATAAAATATCAAAAGGAATATGCATTTGAACTGTCACAAATAGGAAATATGGACAAAACACCAATGACATTCGATCTCCCAAGCAACAGAACGGTAACTGGTGTTGGTGAAAAAACAATTTTAATTAAAACCACTGGCCATGAAAAAATCCATTTTACGGTGGTTTTATCATGTTTGGCAAATGGATCAAAACTCCCTCCTGTTGTTATTTTTAAAAGAAAAACCTTGCCTAAAAACGTGAAATTTCCTGCTGGTGTCATCGTACGTGCACACGAAAAGGGATGGATGGATGAAAGTGGGACTATTGAATGGCTGGAAAAAGTGTGGAATAAAAGACCAGGAGCACTTTTCAAGAAACCTGCTATGCTCGTTTGGGACATGCTTAGGGCACACAAGACAGATGAGGTGAAAAATGTGGCCAAAAATATGAAAACTACTTTGGCTGTAATACCTGGAGGCTTAACTTCAGTTCTACAACCACTTGATGTCTGCCTGAACAAACCCTTTAAAGACAGGCTGCGCAAAATGTGGTCTGAATGGATGTGCTCAGGCATGGTGAAGTTGACAAAAGGCGGGAATCTTATGAAGTCCGAAATCAATCTGGTCGCCCAGTGGATCAAGGATGCATTGGGTGTCCATTCCCTCGGAAATGGTAGAAAAACCATTTAGGAAATGCTGTATCAGCGATGCACTCGACGGTCAGAAGATGATGCCATATTTCATGATGACACAACAGAGGCTGATGATGAGAAGGGCTCTGACTCTGAAGAAGACGCTGCCAACATCTATGATGACAATGCAGGTGCAGCTGTGACTGAAGCCAAGTTTAATGAACTGTTCGGTGAATCACAGACTGATTCAGACTTGGAAGGATTTTAAGACTTTTTAAAGTCTCGTATTGTTCTAAGTTACTTGTTTTAAATAGCCATTTACTGATTTTAAATATTGACTGTAATTTTGAAGGTGAATACATATTTGTTCAATTATTATTATAACAACAGGTTTTTCATTAGATTACATTAAAATAATTCTAGCAAAACTTTTGAGTGTTTCTTGTGATGCCAGTTTTTAAAATATAGCAGGGGTCAGCAGACTTTGGCTCCCGGCCTGTCAGGGTAAGCAGCTGGCGGGTCAGGACATTTTGTTTACTTGGAGCGTCTGCAGGCACGGAGCCCCTCAGCTCCCAGACTCTCCAAGTAAACAAAACGTCCCGACCCGCCAGTGGCTTATCTTGACAGGCCGGGAGCCAAAGTTTGCCGACCCCTGAAATATAGGGTCGGCTTATGAAAAGGTTATACAGTTTTTGCTGTTTTTACCTAACCGTCTTGGGGGGGTCGGCTTATAAACAAATGGGCTAATGAATGAGTATATACTGTAAATTAAACTAAATAGTGTAAAATATAACTTACATTTTTAAAAATGGTTTCAGAGTTCTCTAAATCTATGAGAAAAATGGACTAAGTGGGGCTGTAATATATAGTGTGAATTGCTGGGGAAGGGAGATTACTGGCCTTTGGTTAAATGGGAGATTCACAGAAATGGGTTATTCTGTGCATCTTCTAAACATTAATGCTCTCTGTAAATTTATCATCAAATAAATTAGGTCAGCTAATTCACACTAATGCTATTTCTGCTCCCCACAGAAAAGTAACAAATATAAATACCATGAATTGCTTATTATTGTGTCCAAAAAAATCCATTTTTTTGTATCTGTATACATAATTTTTTTAAATGTCTCTGAAAAAGTAACATCTCCATCCACCATTTTAGTTCAGAAGCAGAGGTTAAAAAATATGCATTAGTGGTATTATACATTTCAATATAGTGATTTCACAAAGGAATGTTTGGAAATACTTCTCTCTCTCTCTGTCTCTCAGAGCATTATACTGAGATCATCCAGTTGAAAACTCTTTAAATTTTGCATGGAGAAAAGATCTAAAAAGCAATAATAGCTGTTATCAATCAGAAATGTCACCCTGAATCACTGTTGGATTTCTAGACAGTTCATTAAAATGTGTATACAACGTTGGCAAATGGTCACAGAAAGGATTTCCTTCCCCTTGGAAGGGAAGCTGCCAATGTAAACCCTTCTCTACTTTTTCCACCTTTGTTTGCTGCCATGGCCATAGTATCTTTTCTTCAAGTGAAATGGTGCGTGCATTACTTGGAGATAATGCCAGATAAATGTATACTGTACTGAAAGCAATACCACAACAGATTCATCACTTATCAGAAACTGGTGGCTGCATTTCTGAAAAGTTCCCTGGGGAGAGATTTTTCCCTGTGGCTTTTAAATTACCATCTTTACCTTTTTGAATCATGAGTCTTCAGAAATGGTTTAAATCAATGAAATAAAAAGGGCAGATGTTTAATGGTATTTAGATGAGTTTTAAAAATCTCTTCAGGCATTGCAAAATGGTTCCTTAGTTCCCTGCTTCAGAAGCTGACTCTTGGTTCCATTCCATTACTACCTACTGTTTGCAAATAATATGTATTTCTCAGATAATGGTTATTTTGCAAAAGTTCTGTTTAAAACAGAACCATTTTTAATTTGCTATTTATGAAAGCAATTTGGGCTGAGAAGGCTGTCAAAGTACATTATACTGGTTTGGTTCTCACCCATCCAATAAAGGCTACATCAACACTTCCATTATAACCCCCTGCCTCTCCACTTGATTCACAGCTTTATAACTTGGCAGTAGAATTCACTCCAGCTTGAATCTTGTTGGTATAAGAAGCCTTAACCCAGGAGAATTTTTTTCGGTTTAAATTTTAAAAAAATAATTGGAACATTAATGAAAAATGTACTGTTATTGACTTTGTTCCCTTGAATGATTTTCTTGTACTTCTGTAACACTAAAAAAAAAAATCTTTGTTTTTTCAACATGACATTTTACAGACTTCTGGTTCATATATTTACTAACTTGTTTCCTTTGTGTTTTGTTTTTAATTTTAAGCAACAGACTTATCTACATTTAAAACACATCATCGACACATGGGAGTAACTTTTAAAAACCCGTATAGTAATTCCCTAAAAAGAACTGTGTACTTAAATTTGTTCTGGTGAATAAAATAAGTCTTGTACAAGCCTCAGAACAAGAATATTACAATTATAAAGTCCCCTAAGTATTAAAGTAATGGAAATGTCCAGTTAAGTTAATTTATATAAATATTCCATTATCCATAGAGTTTACACATTCAGTTGACAATACTGACGTAAAAATTAACCTTACAAATTTCTAGCAACCTTATCTCTGATCCATAGCACATACTCGCAAACTCTTTCAACATATACTTATGAACTAAAATGTGTATCTTCAGTTGTGTAAAGTATGTAATTAACTATGTATAGGATTAGATTAGGACTAAGCTTCCCAAGATCTTTCAGTTACTACCTGTCTCATTTAGCTCTTATTACCCTGAGGAGTTCCTATGTCTGGATCTACAGAGCATATTCAGTGGTTCCATTTTGAAGCTGAGAGGGGCAACCAGGTAACTTGGAGATCTTGGGAATCTTAACACTTCCCCAGAGTAGTAGCTATGGGGTAGCCAAAGATCCTATTACATTCCTTAAAGTTCTAGAAAGAAAATGGCTCTTAGCTGATCTTGTTAGGCACTTTACCTTTTGTCTGCATAAAATTTAAAGTATTGAAAACCTTATCTGGATAAACTAGATGCCAGTTAGCTTCTAGTACTATGAGACTTTAAGAAGCCCGACTAGGACAGTAGCTGCTCCTAAATACCAGTGGTACCTCAAGGAAGGTCCTAAGCTCCACAGGATTCTGAGCAACTTGATTGCCTCCTTTAATTTTCACTACCTTGGAGAGTTCCTTAGTCTAACAAGACAGGGGATCTGCAGAATTAGGAGTTCTTCGAGTGCTGGTCTCTATGTATATTCCAGGGATGGATACTCATGCCCACAATGTGCCTGAGATTAGATTTCTAGCAAGCAGCGTCCATTGCTCTGTGCCTGCAAAGTGGCTCTCTTTGTCTCCCTGCAGAGGGGCAGGCATGGATACACCTCTCCAGTTCCTTGTTACCACCACATGGCCTGAATGGGATTCCTCTGTATCTGAAGCCGCTGCCTAGCTTTCCTATCTGTAGATATATATTGTAAACAGCTTTTAGTATTTTACTGTTTTTAGTGTTTTTCTAGTTATAGTTAGTATAAAATAGTTTCTTCCCCACTCCAGGGGTCCTACCCTGCTCCCCTCCCCTCAGGAGAAGGACTGTGCCTAAAGTTCCAGGGTTTACGAACTGTCTCCCCTGCCCCTTTTCCTTCTGTGTCAGTGACAAACACCAGCACTGCCTTTACTGCCTTGGGGAGGCTCACATCACCACCAACTGCAGCATCTGCCGCTCCTGCAGGGATCACTAGCAGGAGGGTCTCAGCCGATTGAAGTCACTAAAACACAGGATTGGGGACTTCAACGGCAGAGTCCAGGGAAGGGTATTGCGGCCTGCAGCATGCAGGGGGTCAGACCAGATGATCATAATGGTCCCTTCTGACCTTAAAGTCTATGAGTCTATGAGTCCTTCCCTCCCTGAACATGTGAGGAATGAGAGCTCTGTCTGAGGAAACATCTCATGGAGAGAGCCACAAGACCCTAGTCAGACACAGGATGGAGAGACCCCTTTATACAATGGTTGCAGACTGTGAGCAGTGCGC
Organism: Trachemys scripta elegans; assembly: GCF_013100865.1. Taxonomy (NCBI): domain Eukaryota; kingdom Metazoa; phylum Chordata; order Testudines; family Emydidae; genus Trachemys; species Trachemys scripta. The sequence continues at coordinate 39,426,526 of NC_048303.1, forward strand.
CTCCAAGGACGAGAACCAGAGCAGAGGCCAGAGTTTACTCACCCAGAAATCACTCCCTCAGGCCTCCCATGAGAGTAAGGGGCATAGGCATAAGGACTGATCCCCTTCTAGGTTTGCCTCTAAGAGAAAAGATCACTCCCTGACTCCGTCTAGGTCAGATGAATCCTCACGCATGGCTCCTAAATACATAGGTCCCCATAAACCTGACCAAGTGGGTAAGGTGTGAAGGAGAAAGGGTCCGTTGGTACCATACCTGCTCCAACTCATAAGCCGAAGGATTGGCATCTGCCAGCACCAACTGGGAGCTGCACTTTGGACTCCCCTTCAATGGTACTGCCACGTTCTGAGAAGGATCTTCCAAGCCCTTGGATGCACTGGATCCATCGTTTACCACCTCTGGGATCTCTCGCAGTGTAGATCAGAATGTACTGGAACCTTTACCTCTCCAGGGCATATTTTTACCTTTCCCTTCCCTCAGTTTCCTCTGTGTTCCGGTCCTGTCGTCCTCAGGAACATGTCAACACTGGACAAAGGAACCACCTCATGGAGAAAGGGATTGTCCCATATTCTTTCTACAAGTCAGAGTTTGTATTCACTGATATCATCAGCACTGCTGATAGAACCTGAAACAACCTTCTTGTCAACTGATTCCAATGTTTTAGACAAACCCTTGCCTCACAGGGAGGCAAGCCTGGATAGAAACTCCAGAAGATATTCCAGCCCTCCTCCTCCCAGATATGACTACCCAAGGGACTGTTTTCACTCAGTGCCATGGGGCTCTCCTCAACTGGTCAAACCTTCATACTGGTCACACTGGGGTCCATGGCATGGGATCCTTATGCTGGGCACTCTGGATCTGTGCACGATTCACATTGGCCCTTTCTTCCTAGCCAAAATCAACTGGCGTCGTTTGAGTATGCAGAGGAAAAAATCAAGCTGGATCTGACAGTACCAATGGTTCCAACAGGCATGACGTCCTCCTCGTTCAATGAGGCAATTTCTCCATCATCACCATCCCGATCTGATAATTAAGGCTACGAGTCAGTCACGGATTCCATGATTTTATGAGACCTCCGCAACTTCCTCAAAATTCCACTAATTCAGCCCCAGGTGGCGGGGCTTGGGCTTACTTACCCTCTAACCCCATCCCAGTGTACATTTCCGTGATTTTATTGTTTATTGCCCATGTATTGTCTGTGACTTTTAATAAAAATACTCGTGCCAAAATCGTAGCCTTACTGATGATCACAGACAATACCAGCAGCTGTAGCAGAGGGTGGTGCCCAAGCTCCAGCTTCCATTAGAGGAGGTTCATGACATGCAGCATAGACTACTGGACATCTTACAAAACTCTGGTCCTTGGTGGTTGGCCCTCCCAATCAATGAGGCCATTTATGGAACCAGCCAGAGCAGTATAGCATACCCCCTGCATCCTGTGCCCCCACCCTAAAAAGGGTTGAGAGGTGATATTTTGTAGCAGCTAAGGGGGCAGAGTTTCTGTTTACTCACCCAGCACCCAACTCCTTAGTGGTGTAGACAGCCAAAGAAAGATCCGAACTGCAACACCCTCAAGCAAGACCCGCAAATGCCAAATGCCTTGACCTTCTTGGGAGAGAAGGTATTTTCATCAACCACCCCTCAGATTTAGAATTGCTAACTACCATGCCCTGTTAGCAAAATATCATTTTACTATTACTCTAAAGTTGTGGAGTTTAATGACAAATTCCCCAAGAGGAAGGGCTCAATTCCAAGCCCTCATAGACGAGTGTAAGCTGGTGGCTAAAATCAGCAGTAAACATAGCCAGTACCATATCTAGAGCTATAGCTACAGCCATAGTCCTGATGCGTGAATCATGGCTTCATTCTTTGGTGTTCAAGATATTCTTTTGATAATACTATCAAGGACTTGCTCTTTGAGTCTAGTCTCTTCAGTGAAAGACTTGGTGAGACATTACACTTGGTAAAGCACTCCAGAACAGCCCTCTACTCCCTGGGCATTTATACCCTGGTCCCAAAGAGAAAACACCACAGGCAGGCTGCCCCCTCAGCTGTTTTACCACCAGCACCCTTACAAACCACTGCGCAAATACCAGAGGGTATAAAGATCAGGTATACAGCTTTCTCTTCAACCACCGCTGCTCAATCCAACCCACCAACCAGGGATTTCTTTTGACAAGATGCTTGAGAAATGCATCCCCTTATTGACACCATTCCCTACTGCCCCCCAAACCTTTGGTGGCCTCCTCTTTTTGCGAGGGAGGGAAATAACAAAGGACAAGTGCGTACTACAGATCATCAACTCCAACTACATAATCAAGTTTCTCTCTCCTTCCCCACACAAGCCCTCTTTTGGATCCCTCTTCAGATATCATTGTCATGAAATCTTCCATAGGAAGTGAACTCTTCTCCTGCAGCGAGGGGCTATAGTGCAAGTGCCACCCCAAATCAAGGGAAGGATTCTACTCCCCATACTTCATAGTTCCCAAGAAAAATGGGATGGAGATCAATTCTCATTCTATGCCAGCTAAATGTTTTTATTTGAAAATCAAAATTTTGCATGGTCACAAGGACATCGATAATGCCTTCTCTGGAGTAGGGCATGTGGTTCGTGGCTCTTGATGTGAAAAATGCTTATTTTCATGTGGACATTCATCCATCCTACAGAAGGTTCTTCAGATTCCTGAGGAGCACTTTCAGGTCAGAGTACTCCTGTTTGGGATTGCTACAGCACCCTGCATTATCTTTGCGAAGTTCTTCTAAGTGGTGGTGGTCCAGATGAGAGTAAACAGCTACATTGTCTTCCTGTACCTGGACAATTAGCTACTAACAGGCAAATCCAGTCCAGAGTCCAGTCAGTGACCATATTCTTACACACTCTTCTGGCATCCTTGGGACTCTGCATAAACAAAGAAAAGTCCACATTTTTTAGGAGTCTTTTTAGGAGCAACCCTAGACTCGATCTCAGCGAAGGCCTGTCTTCCTATGGACAGATTCTAGGCCGCGAACAGCTGATATGACCAATTTCCCATAGACCTCCTGCAGTCAAGGTCTGTCTAGGCCATGTGACCTCATGTACCTACATAACCTCATTCACAAGACTTCTGTTACCTGAAGGCCCAGCTCTGGTCAATTTACTCACCAAACAGAAACAACATGAATACCAAGGTAACAATACCAAGGTCACAGCTGCTATCGTATGTTAGACAAACCTGGAATAACTGCACACGTGAGTCCCTTTCCTTCCACCCACACCCAACATGACCATAATCACAGACACATCCCTCATAGGATAGGGAGCCCACATTGCGCAAGGCACATAGTTTTCTGGGGTTGGGGAGAGGCAGGATATATATCAATCTATTGGAGCTGAGGGCAATCCATTCAGCTTGCAATTCATTCTTTCCACTAATATGGTCTCCTCATATCCGGATAACATCAGACAACATGACAACAGTCTTCTACATAAACAAGGCAGAGAAAGATCTCTTCCTTTCTGTATAGAGGTAATCCGTTTATGGCATTGGTGCATTAGGAACCACATACCTTCCAGGTGCACAGAACTCTGTGGTGGGCAATCTCAGCAGACATTTCTGTACAGATCATGAATGGGAGATATGCATTTCTGTCCTGAACGATGTTCCCGCTTGGTAGTGAACGCCATCTTGGGATCCGTTCACCTCCCAGATGAACAAGGAATTCCATCTATAACTGCTGTAGAGCAGCACTAGGCCAGGAATCCAGGGCAATGTCCTCCTATTTTCCTGAACATACCACCTGAGGTACACCTTTTCTCCTGTTCCACTGCTACCACTGTGAAAGATTCATCACGACAAAGCTTGAGTCATTCTCATGGCAACCAACTGACTCAGATAGTTCTGGTTTCTGGTTATCTTACAAATGTCAATCTGTCCTCCCATAAGCATCTGTTCCTTCCCAGATCTTTTAACTCAGAAGAATGTCAAGATCATACATCCCAACCTGTACCCTCTTCAGTTTATGTCCTGGTATTTGCATGAGCATCAGACCTAGAGCATTCATGTTCAGAGGCTGTTCAGTCTATCCCTAGACAAAGCAGAAAAGGCTCTAGAAAATGCTATTTAACTAAATGGAGGCATTTCTCTATCTGGATGCAACAGAACCAGTTATCCCCAGAGTCAGCAGATAATCCTACTATTTTGGACTATCTCCTGTCCCTGAAGACTTGACGGCTTCCCATAGGTTCACTGCATGTCCGTCTAGCAGCCAGCAGTGCCTTCCATCCTCCTGTAAAAGGCCACTCCACTTTTACTCACCCTACAGCAGTTAGATTCCTGAAAGGTCTCATTAGGACCTTCCCACCAATGGTGAAATCAACACTGCAATGGGAACTCATCCTTGCACTCTCAATATTTGCCAGACCACCCTTTGTACCATTAACCATGTTTTCAGTGCGCCACCTGTCCATGAAGGTCACCTTCCTAGTCATTATCACATCACCCAGAAGCATGAGTGACTCACCATATACCATATTTCATAAGGAGAAGGTTTCCCTTCAACTCCACCTGAAATTCATCCCCAAGGTAATTTCCTCAGTTTCACATGAATCAAGCTATTCACTTACTGGTATTCTTTCTGAAAACTCAGATTTCCAATGGGAGGAGACTTCACTCTCTCGACATCAGATGGGCTTTGATTTTCTATCTGCAAAGAACAAAACCAATTGGGAAACCACCAAGGTTATGTATCAGAGCTATCACAAGGACCAGCGTTATCTGCTCAGAGACTCTCTAAGTGGATCTCTGGCTGCATCATTCTTTATGTTGGCATGTATTCCTCCTGATGGGGTGAAGGACCATTCTACTAGAGCACAACCATCCATACCTTCATGAAACATTACGCCTCAGTCTAGGCCTCTTCTGCAGATGCAATAGTTGGAACAGCAGTTTTACAGACATCTATGTCAACTGCATCCTTGCAACTCCCTCTCCCTCCTCCTACTGCCAACCAGTCAGTCACATGTGGAATATACATAGAAGCCAACACTCAAAGAAAGAATGGAGGTTACTTATCTATAACTCGAAGTTCTTTGAGGTGTTTGTTCCCTATCTGTATTCCACTACCAGTGCTCCTTCTCCTCTATTTCAGATCTTAACAGTAAGAGGAGGAAATAGGTTGGCAGTGCTCTGCACTGCCCCTTGTTTCAGAGCACAAGGAGCGCAACGGCACAGACCAATGGACACTGCTTGCTAGAAATCTCCAGTCTCAGGCGAGTGGTGTGCATACATACCAGCATGTAGAATACGGGGGACGGGGGATACACATCTTGAAGAACCACCAGTTACAGATAAGTAACCTCTATTTCTGTAGGATAGTGAAAGCTAAGATGAGCTATTTGATTATTCAGTATATTTTTCTCCATTGTCTTTCATGGTAGAAACAATTAAGATGAATATTAGAGAGACAAGGTGGGTGAGGTAATATCTTTTATTGGACCAACTTCTGTTGATGAGACAAGTTTTCAAGCTACACAGAACTTTTCTTCAGGTCTGGATTAATCGTGATTGCCTCAGCACGTCCGACTTAGGCTCAGACCCTGCAGATGTGTTCCTTTGGCGGCAATGACAGTGGTGTTCAATGACCAACCAGCATCATTAAAGCAAAGTATCATTTATTTAGAGCACAAGTATTACAGAGCAAACATATCTTAAAAACAATCAAACACACTACGTGAGGGTCTAGTTTACCAGGTGGTTAACATTTTCCACATAGGGCCCCTAGTAGGACTAGCTTCCTGTAGACCAGGGGTAGGCAACCTATGGCACACGTGCCGAAGGCGGCACACGAGCTGATTTTCAGTGGCACTCACACTGCCCAGGACCTGGCCACCGGTCTGAGGGGCTCTGCATTTTAATTTAATTTTCAATGAAGCTTCTTAAACATTTTAAAAACCTTATTTAGTTTACATACAACAATAGTTTAGTTATATATTATAGACTTATAGAAAGAGACCTTCTAAAAAAGTTAAAATGTATTACTGGCATGCGAAACCTTAAATTAGAGTGAATAAATGAAGACTTGGCACACCACGTCTGAAAGGTTGCCGACCCCTGCTGTAGACTCTTCCCAGTGCATCTCTGTGTCAGCTTGTCTCTTTGTCGGAGCTCACTAACAGTCTCTGGACAGTCCCTGGTGACTCGCCTCCCTTCACAGGAATCACTTTTTAATTGTTTTATCCCTTAGATCTGGTAACTCCCAGCTCTGGCAAAACAAGGTTTACAGCATACTTGACACAGGATACAGGATCTTTTAAGCCAACAGTTTGCCCCATTGTCTTTCAAGTGTCTACTGAAATAATCATATTTAGGAAGCCTTTGTGTTGCTTCCTTGTATGGTGTTCCCACAGCCCTGTCCTGCTAGATCAATACATTCCCACAGGGAAGTTTTATAACCCCAGTATACAGTAACTTCCTCTCACTGCCCCAGGCACATATGGGGTTCATAAAGTTGTTACATCTCAGTATTCATAACGTTATTACATAGCAGCTCCATTTCTGTCACAGAAGGATTCATAAAGGAATTTGACAGCAGGTCAGAATTTCCAAAAGGGGATTATCCTCCTAAACTGGAGGACTTAACTGAATTTTAAAGGTCATTTAACCACTAATATAGGTAATACAACACTTGTTAACTGTCTGTTCCAGACAAGTGACATTTTCATGTTTTTGTTTGGCACTTGCTTCTGTTTGCTATATGTATTCTAAAATGAAGTTTCTATCCTTTGTTTTCAGAAATAGCTCAGCTAGCTAACTATGACAGTGGCACAGCAGAAACTCCAGAAACAGATGAATCAGTAAGTGCAAGTCTTCCTGTTACAGTGGTGGTGGCTGATGTTTTTAGCATATCAGTTTTAAAAATACAATGATGTGTTAATTGCGTTGTTTCATTACATTCTCTAGTAGATTTTTTACATGGCTGGCTGAACAAAATATAGGTTAACTTTCAAACCAATGCCAAGGTTCATAACTGATTAAAGATAGCAACAAGCAATAGCCCAGTTATGCCTTCTGTTTTCAGGAAGTTGTAATTTTCACCATTTTCATAAAGTCACTAATATTTACTTCTGTGCCTGGAGTTAGCTATTGCTAGAGACTTGCTTGTTTTCTTGTTACCTTTTACATTTCTGCTTAATCACTGTATTTTTTTCTCTTTTTGAAAAGGGTTTAAAAATCCCTCCAAAACTAGAATATTTTGCACAGACTTTTTAAGTCCTCCACTTACACAGTGATCCAAAATTTAAGAGGGTGTAATGCGCTGAACAGATAAATGTCAACAGGTTAAAGTGGTATCTCTACATTTGGAAATTAAGATTTGTGAGTAGGAAGACTGTGCATTGAGTTTAAAAGATATTTTGTTGCACTTTGAAAATACATATTGTGAAGATATTATACTAGGGCTGTGGGTAGTAATAAGTAATATAAAATAATCCTTTGCAGTGACTTGTTTAAATTGCCCAAGGTAGAATAAAAGTCAGTGGAGATGACTGGAATTACTGGTGTGCTTAAGGGCAGAATTTGGCCCATTATAATAAAAAACAAACAAACCTAGCCATTTTTCTTCTAAACAAATACACCATAGAAAACACAGAGGTAGGATTACAGTGCAGCTTCACAGCAAAAAAAGCAAATGCCTTTGGGCTGCATACATAATTCAGTTCAGTAATAGTTAATTGCCATGACAAGCTATACAAGTATTGCTAGTGTGTAAAATAGAATCCTCAGGTATCTGATGAAAATACTTCCAGTATTTTCCAGGCAAAGGCCTCAGACTGTGTCTGGGGGATTTTCATCTTATGATCATTCCTCATTTGGTGGCGGGATGCCATCTACAAAGGGTTCAGGTGCTGTGACATGGAGGTAACTGTACCTTTCTATGCACCTTTGGTCCATCTGCATCTGAAATATTGCATAGATCTGGGCACTTAATTATCAGAAATATAGTGACAAGAGGTTAAAGAGGAATAACAAAAATGATTAGGGGGCTGGACTTACTGAATTATGCAGTGTGACTAACGGTTAAATATGGCTACATATCAGGAAACACTTCATGATAATGTATTGTGTTAGTCTCTGGAATAATCACCCAGGGGATGTGGTGGAAACCTTGTTGCTTAGCAAATGTAAAACTAGACTGTCCAAAACACTCATAAATGTGTAATTAAGAACAGTCTTGTCGTGGCAAGCAAATGAATTAAATGACTTAATAGGTCTCTACTTTCAGCTCCAGATTATATCATTCTGTTAGCATACCTAGTGGCTTTCATGTACTATATTGTTATATATACCCTATTTGTGCAAAATGGTTGCCTGGAAAAGAATGCTTTTCCCCCACTGCTTCCTGTCCTTTTCAAAATGCCCAGACCGACACCAGTGTTGGTCCCTCCCCTTTCAATGGGGGATATCCTCAGAGTTTCTGAAGACCTACAAGTTGCATCTTGGCAATACAGGAAAGCAAGACTAATTCATTTAGTGCTGCCACACTGGGCCATACCCACCTGGGATAGGTTAAAATAATTAATGTTTACCACTCATACCCCAGTGCCACTTGGTGTGTGTGTGTGAGTGGGGGGGAGGTACATGCTGCTTGAGAACTCTGTGGAAATATCCTGAGCCCTCTGTGAAGGAATATACATACCAATTCAGACATACTCTCTGGAACTAAAACCTCCCTCCCATCTGGCATATCAGATCTATTTTGAGGAAGGATATGGGAGAGAGAGTTCTTCACTAAATCTTGGAGACCAATTGAGTGGCTTCACCAGGGTTCAACATTTATTTAAACTGGTCCTGCAGGAAATGAAAAAGTCGCTGAGCACATAAACAACAAATCAAGTAGGAAGAAGGATTTCTTTGCCATACATATAGGAAAGCTTTATATCATTAAGTAACCCCAAATTTAATTAAGAGTTAAGTTTCCCAGTGGTGCCTCACATCTTTCCAGAATGTCGAGGTCAGCTACACTCCAAACTCTGGCAACCAGGATATGAAGAGTTGCCACCCCTACAATTAACCTTAACTCTGTCCTCTGCGCATACTAGTTTTTTCATTTTCTACAGAACACTCAGAGGACCGAACATATGAGCACTCTAGGACATAGTCTTGACATTCCTCTTTGCTAAGGCAAAACTGGGGTTTAGGTCAAGCATAGTGAAAAGGAACTACCTGTCCTGCACTCAAGCACTGGGCCTTCTCCACACAAACCACTCCAGACTTGCAAAATGCAACCTCTCTGCCCCCCCCGTCACTCTTCCCCTGATGATTTCTTCCAAGATAGTGTCTTCACTTATCCCCTACTTAGCCCCAGAAATCACTAGCATGTATGTCACCACATTATTGATAATCCCCAGGCAAGTACACCACCACTAACGCAACCTACAGAACTTTGTGCTGAAATGAGGCATATTTGATCCCTTTGATGTCCTCATGCATGTCTCCTATTAGCTGTGCCAATATACTCCAACAAATCCCTCCACCTTTCAATACAACTACACTGACACTGTTGGAGTGCATGTCAATAAATGCTAGAATTCAAATCTGTGGAGCACAACATAAACAACACATTCTTTTAGTCCTTCCTCATGTCTGTTTATTATGGTAAATTATTCCCACCCCCATGTACTGAACAGGGGCGGTCCTAAACTAGCTGCAAGCAACTGGCGCCCTAGGCAAACCATGCAATCAGCACCCCAAACCCAAGGCAGATATAGGCTAAGGTTTTTGGTAAACTGGGAAACATTTTGCCCCTTTTTTTCCTTTTAATGTTTTTTTAAATATTTTTTTTAAACAGAGGCTTAATTATTTGGTTTGTCCGTCCATCTGTCTGTCCAACCAATGTTTCTGAGATAAGATAAAATAGAGACACGAAATTTTCAAAATAGATTTGTACACAACAGCTAAATGATATTTCAGTCCAATTTCAAATAAAAATGCATTAAAAATGTTAATTATAATTTTTATTATTACAAATCCAAAATCATCCATGACGCTATCCTGCTTTAACTGCCATTACCACCACATCCAATACAGAAAGAAATAAGAAAACTCTTCAATGAACTTTAACCTGTATTTACAAAACACTCTGAATAAAAAACACTGTACTCTTAAAATATGACTTTTCTTGCTTTAAGTTTTGAAAATTCAGTCACCCAGTTCTTTTAGATCCAATATTCCAGCTATTTCATGCTCTATTGATATTGTGGCAAGTCCAACAAGTGTCTCTTGCACCATTGTTGAACGCAGATATGTTTTTATCAATTTTAAAGTTGAGAAGCTACGTTCCCCACTAGTTACAGAAACTGGCAAAGTTAAAAGAATGCGCAGAGCTATCAAAATGTTTGGAAAACTGTCTGTGCATTTATTTTCACAAACAAACTTCAGCACTTCTTCAGGAGTGGAATGTTTCTTAAGTCGTCTTGAAAAAGCCTGAAGCTCACTACACAAATCTGTAGCATCAATGTCTTTTGAATTTTCATGAGTCAATGCCAACTCCAGTTTCATACAAAATTCTCTTATCTGTTTTGCTGTTTTCTTTTGCAAGCTGTGGATATCATATAGAAAGCCAAATACTGACTCTAGCTGCTGCATCTGTTGAAAACTTTCGTCAACCGCGTGAATAGCAGTATCAAGGACTGCGATGTAGAAATTCACTTTGAACCTTTGTTTTGGGTTCTGAATGGGTGTGTCTCGTCCTTCATACGAAAACTGCTGTTTCTTTTGCCGAATGCTAACTGGCTCTGGTTCAAATTCTGTCGGAAAGTCTATTTCTTCAGCAAACTCGAGAGGATCTACCATTGTTCTTTTGAACCCTTAATCATGTCTGAATTCCTCCAGAATATTTTTAGTTTGCTGCAGTTTTTGAATGGCAGAATGTATGTTCAAGTTCTTTTTCTGAAGCTGCTTACTGGTGAGGTTAATCTTGAAAAGGATATTATACCACAAAATGAGTGAAGTCACAAATTTGAATTTGGAAAGGCTATTTGCAAGAGCTTCTGCATCTGAACATGCCATATTGCCAGATGATCCAGTAAAGGTAATATTATCATAAATTTCAGTTAGGGCATCATAAATGTTTCCCAGTTCACAGCAAAGAGGCTTCAAAGCATCAATGAGTTTGACAAGACCCATCTTGACTGACTAAGTGGTTTCACAGTTAGAGAATTCACATGGCGAGTCAGAATCTCCCAATGACGTGTTGAGCCTGAGAAAAACACATAAACACATTGCACCAAGTCAAAGAAACTGCTTGCCTCCAAACAGCATCTAGCAGCATCATTGACAACCAAATTCAGAGAATGCGCACTGCAAGGAACGAAAAAGGCCCTAGGATTGATTTCCATCATTCTCCTTGGCACACCATTGTCTTTACCCTTCATATTACTCCCATTATCATAGCCTTGGCCACGTAAGTTTTCAACAGATAATGACATTGTTTCAAGCTCTTGTAGAATAGTTTCAGTCAGAAATGCTCCAGTCGTCTCCTTCAGTGGTACGAACCCAAAAAATGTTCTTTTATGAGCACTTCAACATTATCGTCATCTACAGGCTTTTCCATATCCACAAAACGAATGATCATCATTTGTTCAACATGACTCACATCTAGTGTACAGCCCAGTATTATTGAAAGTATTTTGCAGAATGGGCAGCTTCTACAATTTTCTTTTTAATGGGCATTTGCTAGGATTTGAATCAGTTCATTCTGCATATTTTTTCCTAAGTAATGAACCTGTGTTTCATGATGAGTTATTTTACATAGATGCTCCTTCCTGACTGGATCAAACAAAGCTAGGTATTCAACAAATTTTTAAAAGTTTCCATTCCCGGAGTGTATGATATTTCATTTCTACCATGGCCGCGGAATGCTAAATTTTGTCCACCGAGAAGTCTTACTAAAGCAATCAGACGCTCTAATATTTGTTGCCAATATTTTTCTTTTTCTTCATCAATAGTTTTTCCTTTTTTCAATCATAATTCAAGTTCTTTCCAATTTTGAAAACATTACAAATGTTCTGTACTTCTTTCATGTGAAGAGAGAATTGAAGATACATTTTTCCAGTCTTTCGAACTATTTTCAGTAAGTGATGTATCAGTTGCTTGATTTCTAAAAAACTTGCAGCAAAAGCAAAACACGAAGTCCTTCGACACTGAATATTGTAACCAGTTTTGATTAATTTCTTCCCCATTAATGAGTTTCCTCTTGTAATGCTGAGCAGAGAATTTTCTTTTATTTCCATCCTCAGGGAAGGGAAATTCATGAACTTGTTCGGGTCCAGGTTCCACGAGAATTTCCACTGTCATCACATCTGGGCCATGAAGCTGGGTCCCCATGCTGTAACTTGTTTGTAACTTCCTTATTCTTTCTTCCTTCTACTTCATTTACTTCAATTTCTGCTTGTGCCTCTGAAGGTGAATAAATTTTCTCCACTTCTATATCAGTCGGATGCTGTGAGCTGCCTTCATCCAGAAGTAAGTTTCCATCATCTTGAGTTTCCAAACTGCTTTCTTGTGGATGTGAGCTGCCCTCATCTCAAAGTAATATACTTTCATCTTGATGTTCCAAACTGCTTCCATGTGGATGTGAGCTAACCTCCTCTCCAAGTAAAATTCCTTCATCTGGATGCTTCCATCTTTATTTGGATTAAAGAGAAGATGTTTCAGGAAGGATCCCTGCTGTTTTGCTTGGTCCTTTTCCTTCTTGGCCTTTTGTTTACGATACTCAGCTCCTGAGGGCTTTCTTTTTCCTCTTTCTGCCATGGAGCATTTGAATATTGTTATACTGTGGTCCTGACTGTAAGCATTATAGCGTTAAGGATGGCTGACACATCCACCACATGGTTGGCGATTTAAACTACATTGCAGCCATCCCAACATGTCTTTTCACTGCTTAAAGGTTCAGTGATTCGTAACATACACTCACTTACCTATTAAAACAGTTAATTACAGTGTTTACACAAAAACAATATGACCTTTTTCGACATTCTAACCCAACACCGGTTGTTTGGAAAGTAATCCCCTTCCTCACGGTTACTCACTTGGAGTGTGACGTCATCACTTTCGTAGTCTATTAAGCATTAACGCTATTACTTTTCTTTTATGGACCTTATTTATTACATGTGAACCAGTTATAACAAAGAAAAGTTCATAATTATACAGCCTGAAAATAACTCTTAAAGGTACTCACATTTTGGATTTATAATGCTGAAAGACGTTATTCTTTACTCTTTGGCACCAAGAAACACAATTTTCCATAGTATTAATTTGATTCTTAACCATCTACCTGTGACGTATGTTAAAATGACTGTTTGACATGTATCAATTCGCGATATCTCCGCTCTACATGAATTTCCGGCTATGCGACCTTGATGTATATTCGAGTTAGGTGTCACTAGCATTGCAGCTCTTGCTGCTGGCGGATGTATTTCATTGTGGCTGAGTTATTGCTTATCCAAATTGTGGAGTGGGTCATCTTGACCCTACGTCACAAATTGGAAAAAAACCTCACTAAAATATTACTTATTTTTGCAGTAAATAAAAGATTTGACATATTAATAAATTCTCAGAAATGTAGTGAAATGAATTATAATTCATATTCTCTCCTTATGCGCACAGGAATTGAAATAATGACATCTTCATTATTTTATTTGTATTTTTTTCATCTTTTTCATTTTTTTTTATTTGACTTTTTTCCCTCTAATTTGGTGCCCCATTTAACTTGGCAGCATAGGCAACCGCCTAGTTCGCCTATATGGATGGGCAACCCCTGGTACTGAACCATTCTTAGTGGCTGTTTCCAGTTACAGAGGGCAGGGTTAAGGTTGTGTTGTGGGAGTGGCCAAACTTTATTTTTCCTGGTTTTCAGAGATTTGACATTCTGGAAGGACATGGTGCACCATTGGGCAATCTTAACCTTAACTCTGCATTAAGGTTTTGGGCACTTAATTCTCAGCTTTCCCATGTACCACAGCCCAGCTTTCTGCCTCCATTTCTTCTGATTCTTTGGCAATGATTACCCCAGTCCCAAAATGTACTGTTTAGTCTCTGCTGCCTTTACATAATCTCCTCATCTCCAATCTCTCGTCCAGTCCAGTCCAGCCCAGTTTTCCTACCTCAGCCCTCCTCCCTAGGGAGAGGTGGGTGTTGGCGAGGGCCCCACACGCTGAGGAGCTGGGGAGAGGGTTCAGGGACTGCCATGGAGGTAGTGGGAACGTTTGTGGAGCAGGGGAAAACATGAGGGGGCAGCATGGATGTGGGGAGTTTTGGGGGACAGAACTGATGCCTCCTAATATGCCCCGCTGCACAGCTCTGAACTCCTCCTTTCCACCCCACTCTTCCCTGTGCTGCCCCAACACCTCTCCGCATTCCCCCTCACTGCTCTGACCTCCCATATTAGGCAATGACTTCATCCATCCTTTGTTAGTCCATCCTGACCTATACATCAAGGACCAGATTTACAAAAGTATTCAGGCACCTGAGTGCCTAAGCAGGTTCAGTGTCTGTCTGCATCCTTAGCTGGCTAAATATTTTTGTAAATCTGGCCCCATGTATGTCTGCCAGCACCCCACCACAGAGGTGAGTGGATTAACAGATGCAGAATAGCATATAACTTTCTGGTGGAATAACAGCTTGTTTCAGAGCCTTCTCTGGCCCCTGATCAGTTGAGCTGTGGCTGATTGACCAGAGCCCAAAAGAACACTCCATCATGGTTTTGATGAGCATGTTGCAGCCTGAGGGCAGTAAAGAATTTTTTCTGTTTTATATATGTCTGTAGTGTTAACTTTGTTCTCTTTCTTTCTTTTTTTTTTTTACTTAAAAAGAACTCTAATACATCAGTGAAGCTCCGGAGGAAACCTCGTGAAAGCGATTTTGAAACTATTAAACTGATTAGTAATGGAGCTTATGGGTGAGTAATCCATGAGTGTAACAGCTCTTCTGCATTTTGTTTTTGCATAATTTCCCATTATTTTTTACTGTAAACAGCAGGGAGGGGCGTGTGATTGTGTGTGTGTGTGTGTGTGTGTGTGTGTGTGCGCGCGCGCGCCTGGGTGCTTTTCTAATTCTGGTTTCTAGTCCAAATGCATTTCCCATGTTATTACTGACAATTGTGATATACAAGAAACAATTGAGCTTTCTGCTAACTGGTGCTAGTCAGTAACAAAATCCAGCATACGGCAGTGTCTTGAATTAAGATAACGTATATTCTCACCAAACAAGATGCTTGGGAACCTGTAGAACTAGATGCCACATGAAGCTAAAGATGAAATGTTAAAATGGAGTTTTGAAGAAAATTTAAAAAGTCTTAATATTGAAAGCAGAATTTTTTTCAAATTTTGAAATGGAGTATAATTGAATCTGTAAGAAGTACACTGTAAAATAGTGTTCTTGCCCTAAAAACAAAGACACTGTTTTAAGTGAATACATAAAATATTTTTTCCCGATTGAAAATAAATTTATACCAGTCTGTTTAAACCAAAGATGCCTGAATGATGTCATACTGAGAACTCCATTGGCAGTTTCAGTTCAAGGGCCTCGCTTGCCTGGATAAAAATGGAGAGCACTCCTCTTTCATTTGGAAATTCAACACACAGCGATTGGATGTCCCAGCATGCAATGCTCTCTCTTTGCAATGCCATGCTGCTCTGATTAAGATCAGACATTGCTTGATGTGCCCTGTGGTGTTTTTTGGGCTCCACCTCTGTACACGAAAGGATTAAGGCAGGTCTATAGATCCAAACTCCTGTGCTGGGAGAGGCTCAAAAAATGGATTCAAACAATTTGGGTCAACCCTACGGTTATTGAGGAGCCCACTACCAAAGAAAGTTGGCTCTATTATGGGATGAGGAGCTGTTTCCTGGTCCTGACCTCATCATGCTGATTCTAGCCCTTTCTGCTCTCAGCCACAATGTGGCAGCTGCATTATATGTCTGAGTGCTCACTGCAGAATTCCTGAATGTAAAAGAGTGAGCCACTACAGTCCACCTTCCTATCCAGTCCAGTGGGTCCTCATGCTCACTTTTAATGTCTAGAGGCTTATGCTAATACGCCTCTCTGGTCACAATTAGTTATTTCTTTGTTGTGACTCATTGACCAAGGGAGTAGGAGTATTTTGGGCTGCAGCTAATTCACCCTTTATGCCAGTGACGGTCAGTCACTATAGTGCATGCAGGGGCTATTGTCTGTGCCCAGACCTGCTTACGTGGCTCAGCAAAAAGCCTAAAGAAAATGTAGCATAATTTTCATTAAAATTACATAAAAATCCAAACACAGCTCTCAGTACTCAACCTCACACAAATCATCCCCTCAATGATTTTCCCCTAGGAACCTCATTGCCCCATATTCAATTCTTGGAAAAGTCCTCTTCACAGCAGGAATCAGCTGCTGCCACCCCTGCTTCACTGGTGCATGCGTCTCTCTCTCCTTCCCCTGACAGCTGCTCCCTCCTTTCATCTTGTCCCCAACTTTCTTATTGGAGGAGGGGGAAGATAGGGAAGGTACTGACTTGGCTAGCAGGTGAAGAACAAAAGAGCATCTTAGCCGTTGTACCCACCCAACGTTGGAGGGATTCCTGGTGAGGAGAGGAAAAGAGAGATGGGGCCAGGAACCCTGAGCCTCCATCCAAAGGGCAAACGTTAGGAAGGTCTGTCTGTGCCTCATGCTCCTTACACTCTAAGAGCCTCAGCCAGTCATAGAGCAACATAGTGCAGAGAGCCACCTCTAGTCCAGAGCAGATCAAGTTTCATAGAATTGTAAAGCCAAAAGGGACATTTATGATCATCTAGTCTGGCCTCCTGCATAACACAGGCTGAATTTCACCCAGTAATTTAAAGCAAGCCCAATAACTTGTGGTTTAAAATGAATTCAGGCTAAATGTGTGAAACCTTTGGGATTCACAGATGTTTTCATGAATAAACCAGTGGCTGTCAAAATGTTCTCAAGCTGCATATAATGGGACCCCACACATCACAAACTTTCATAGGAGAAATGAGTATTGTGTTCTGTTCTGTTGTATGTGGTGGTGTGAGAACCAATATAGAATAGAGTAGAGTACTGGTGATGGAATATACAAACCCCACACTGGTAAGGAAGGGCTCAAGCAGCAACTCTGGGCCCAGGTGGATTCACTCTGCCATACCTGTAAAGCATTCATGTCTTGGAAGAGGAACTCATAAGCACCTTTCTGGTTAGATTTCCACTCCGCTTTACAAGGTAGGAGGTAGATTAATTTGCATTGACATTTTTCAGGCATTTAGTGTGGTTAGTTGACTTGGCAGCATGTGATTGGTTAATTTATTGTATATTTATTATCAGCACGTTTAAAAGGTAACATATCATTAGTACCTGAATTCCTCTTATCCTCTATAAGAAACGGAATATAATTAAGCAATAATGTCTGTTGCATCTGTGGATACAAAGCAATAAACTTCTTCATAGGCATTTATTACAGTATATTACAAGTATAAACAGCTGAAATTAAAGTTATTGTTATTATGCTACACGGATTTTTTTTCCTCTTCCAGTGTTTTTCCACTTCATTAACTTTTGAAGTAATCTAAATATGTGTGGATTCTGCCTGTGCTTCACTGATTTATTCTCAGGAATATGTCACTAGGTATTTTGTGATGTGGCTTGTTAATACTTGATTATGTTATTGTAATATTTCATTTCTTTCAAGGATGTAGTGAAAGGATTCCTCCTGAACCAAGTGAGAAGCAAATGTTATCGAGTGCAGTGTTTTTGTTTGGTCCTGCCTTCATTAGTGAAGTGAAAGGCTTTGATGATTTGACAGCGTAATTGTTGGTCTTGGCACATTGTAGCAGAGATTAGTCAGATATGTTAAACTCCATGAGTTTAAATTTGAACCATTGTTTTTTTTAAAGTTTGAGTAAATATCTTTGCAGTATTCCACTTTGTAACTGCTTGAATAAACTCATTTGTAGTGTAATTAAATGAGTGTATAGTAGATGAGGTATATCGGGCTTTTGGGAATGGTTGGGAATATACAAGAAGTTAAACAAGCTGTGAATCAGTAAACATGTAGGATGCAGGCCAAATCATTAATGGTTTCACAAGCTGTCTATCTTAGACACTCTCACCAGCCAAAAGGTTTTCCTTTAATGCTCCCTAAATTTTTAATTTTCATTACTGTTCAAGCAGATTTTCTCCTAATTTTAAAATTTCAAATGGTAACATATAGGAACTCTTTGGTCCACTCACTGCAGCTGCCGTCAGCATGCCTGCACAATCAAGTACATGTTACAATTAGTTTTATTAGGTGTGTAAACTCCCCATTTGGATTTGTTAGGCAGTTGCTTTAGTTTTGCATAATAGTGCCTGCTTGATATGGTGCCAATTACATCAGTTGAAAAAGGGGTGGTGAATTGAATATTTGGGATGGGTACATGCGACATACTGGCCAAGTGTCTCTCTTTCCCCACTAGTGTCTGATCTATGTAGAGTAAAAAGCCCTAATACTGCTACTAGCTAATCCAGTAATTTCTGTCAGTTGAATGGTAGAGGCTAGTATTTTTGGTGTTGAAGGCCCTAGGCTCAGTCTCCATTGAGGACATGTGCATGGTGGAGTCATAACAAAATGGTGGCCCATCGGGGATTTGAACTCTTGTGCCCTTCAGATGCTCAGATGAACGTCCCATAATAAGAGGAGTAACACCCTGGGTAAGTGTCTTGCTTCTCTCCAGTAGATGGTAGATAGAGAAGAATAAGATCCTTCTAATGGTACCAGCTACGGAGTTAGCTCAAGTAGTAGAGGCAGATACTTTTGATGCTGAAGGTCCCATTTTCAATCACTGTTAACTGTAGGGTGTGTTGCAAAGTGCTGGAAAATAATTTCTCAATCGAATGTTTCAATTACTCCCAGCCCTCCCTTTTATTTGGAATGCAACAAATTGGAACTTTCACTGAGATTATTCATTTTATAAAAAATCTAGGCAGTAGAATCATTGTTTTACACGAACTTTTACAAACAGTAAAGGTGGGAGGAGATACTCTTAAGGAAGGTTTACTCTAGAAGTGCTACATCGGCGCAGCTGCATTGGTGAGCTGTGCTGCTGTAGCGCGTCTGGTGAAGATGCTCTATGCCGAAGGGAGAGCATTATCCTGTCGGCATAATTGCTCCACCTCTGTGAGAGGCAGAAGCTGTGTCGGCAGGAGAGCATCTCCTGCCGACATAGCACCAGTGTGGACTGTGCTTAGGTTGCTGTAACTTGTGTTGCTTGGTGGAGTGTCTTTTTCACACCCCTGAGTGACATAAGTTAGATCGACTTAAGTAGTAGAGTAGACCTGTCCGTAGATATTGAGAGAGACTTTTTTTCAGCTTCAAGAACAAAAATCTACATGAAGTAGTCAAACAACTGCAACTAGTAGCAGGAGGAAAACAAAATTATTGGGTTTTATCAGAGGGGTAGTTGATCACTTAGTGTTTGGGTATCAGCGAAATATTCCTACTTCTAATCTTAAATTATTACCTGTACACTTATCACATTGACAAACCATAAATCACAGTTGCCTGGATGGTTTCCCTACATCATAGACTACAAAGCCTCAATTCTAGGGTGGTGCAGAATTCACAAATCTCTTCTCAGGAAACTGTACTTGAAAATGAAGCTGCTAGCACTTGAGATAGACACTGTAGCTTTTAAACTGCAACTATAGCAAGGAACCTCATTTTTCCTTAAGGAGTTCAAGGTTCTTTGATAAATTAGGAAACCAGGTCAAAGAGACTAATGCAGCTTCTCTAGCCTTAAGTACCAAATCTACACCAGGTTACAAAATGTAGAAGTCGTAATAAGGGCTTTAAACCAGGACTGAAGCGCTGTAGTTATTTAAGGGAAACTACATGCTCTTCCTCCTGTGGCACATTTTGAGGCTACCTTGTGCAGGAAAAGTCTTCCACGATTAACATCTGCATTTGACTAGGTAAACCTTTTGAAAATTTATTTTTAAATCTCCTTTAGCTGTGGGGGTGTATTATCCTCTGCATCTAGCCCAGCCAAGTCAGATTCCATTTTTTTCCAGAGCCAATGTTTTCAGGAAATAATAACAGGATTATTGAAGTAATTAATATTAGAGCTGAAATGAAGCAATATTTGAAAGATCATGTCAGTGATGAGACTTTTTTGGAGGAGTAAACTTTGCTTATTGTAATTAAATGTAAGATCAATAAAATATAGGATACTAGTGCAAAACTTTGTCACTAAATATAAATGCTATTCATCACAGTGAGGCAGACTATGCAAGCAAACTCCAGCAGCTATGCCAAGAAGTGGATAGAAAGGAAGGTAAAAAACCCAAACCCTCAGTTCCAGAAACTAGAAGATTAGAATAATGCCATTCAGAACCAGGAACTCTGGATTATCCAGCTGATTGAGACAAAATTCTAGTTGAATGCTACTTAGATGAAGTAAAAACAAGTGCAAAGTAAGAAATAGGTGCCCCAATGAGTCTTCTAAATATATTCTGGATGAAAAAGTATTTACCCTCTGTGCGATTGTGCCCACTTACTTAGTTTCTGGGCACCAAGGAAAATTTTGGTTTGCAAGCAGTGAATGGGGCCAGGTAAAATTCCTGGGAAGTAATGGGCCAGAACTTCCCGAGTGCTAGAAATAATAGTTTACTTGTGGTAGAATGTCTTGCTGACTTGTTGCAAATAAAGCTTATCACCAGGGATTTATGAGTGAGGACGCCCAGAATCTGAGCATTCTTGTAACACCATGTGGACTCTGAATGAGCTTGTATTCCCTTCAGGGTTGACTATTGCACTGGCAGCTTTCCAATGTTGTACAGAGGAGTGTTTGATGGGCTTTTGGGATTAAATATGCATCCCATTTTACATGTTATCATGGTCTATAGCAAGGGTTTTGACCAACATATGGAAAAATGCTAAAGCAATTGTGTAGCTGTGAAGTAAAAATAAAACCTGTAAATATAGTCTCTCTAAAAGAAATATTATAGCTGGGAAGATTAATATCAAGTGAAGTGCATTGGGCTGACCCTTTAAATATGGTCAGCACTCAAAATTAGAAGCAAAAGAAGACAAAAATAGTCCATTAATTACAAAAGCGAAGGGATTTCCTGGTATGCTATCTTGGGTTAAGTAGTGTTTGTTCTCATGTTACTAAAACCTTGTGACCTTCTAAAAAAAAAAAAAAAATAAAAAACAAAGGAAAGAGCTGGAAGAGAGAGCCAATTGTCTTATCAAAGTCAACTGGGCAGATATCCACTAAGAGGCTGAAGGCCAATTTTGTTCTCCACTCGCACTTCATCAATCCCCTCCCATGTGATGATGTATCCCAAGTTTGATCAGCTGTTCATTTTGCACATAGATGCTTCAGCCAATACATGTGGGAACAATATTGTTTCAGCTTCAGTGCTATACATTTCAAGTAATAGCCTGTTAATCAGAAACATCTATCCAAGACAGAAATAAGCTACCACTTGCATTCAAAGAAGGTAGAAATCATGACTTTTAAATGTATCACATTGAACAGTTGAGGAATAATCTGTAGTATGCTCCAGGTTTTCCCATCTATAGCAATAACATCTCTGCCAATGTCATGAAATAATGAGACCATATTTTTGCTACTGTTAATTTATATAGCTTATAGTTACCCTCCAATCCTAGGAGAAATCTCTAAAATTAAAGGTATAGCTGTAAACTGGACCACTAGGGTGAGCTGTTCATTGTGGCTCCTATCAAGCAGCACCGCTGTGTTGTTATTAAAGGTAAGGAAAGGGAGAGAGGCAGGAAAATCAGACCTGGAAAGAAAAAAGAGGGAGTGAGATGCAGGGGTGTAGAGGATGTGGGAAGATGACCTACAATATAATGGGCCCTTCAATATAATGTGGGACTTCCCCCTTTATTTGGTAAGCTGTTGTACAATCATAGAAGCCTAGTTCAGCGGGTTCGGGGCAGATCAGAGTACAAAAGAGCATGGTACAGAAAAGAGGCCTGCCTAGGAATGTTAAGATGCAGCAGGAGAAGTTTCTGTAATTTTTTTCAGTCTTCTTGCAATGAAGTTGTGATAAGTTCAGCTTCTCAATCAAGTGTTTCTGTGTATTCCTCCCAGCCCTCTCTTCCATTCAGAGTGCAACATATACAAAGACTTGGAAAGCAGCTGGCTTTCCTGATGATGTATATAGATGGTAATTCACATTACTAAATTCCCCCCCCCTTTTTTTTTTTTTTTTTTTTGAAACTGCAACAACGTTTGTACCTTTTTATTTAACTCTTCTTCCCTGGAAAGTCTTGCTATTCAACAACCATTTCAGTGATTGTTCAGCACATTTAACTACCAACTTTTAACTCAGTGTGAGTTGAGAGCACACTCAGGATTCGGATCTCAATAACTGTGGTATAGAGTCGTTTCAGGTATGCTCAGGATATTGACAGGTTGGGGGGAAAGAAAGGTAGCATAACTACCATGAATTCAGTGTAATATCAGAGGAAGAAAGGAAATCTACAACATGAATGTATTTGGAGCCACTTTCTTCATTTCAGCAAGCACCAATATGTGAGAGAGAATTCCACTAGACACTTTCAAAAACCTATGTTTACCCATGTCTCCATCCATGTTGACACAGGGCATAGCTTCAGATATAAATACAAACAAAAGGACAAGGAGTCAAAAATGCTGCAAGTTGAGGTGTCCTCCTGTGGCACCAGCATGAAACTCAGAATACTCAGTTTCTGATTACCTGAGTGAATATAGCAGTCTGAGATCCCACGGAATTGAATAGTGAATGGTGCCATGAGTTTATCTTCTTTGTCAGGCACGTGGGAATGTAAAACGCTGCACAATATAAACAATGAGTGCATGTGTTTATATACATGTACTGTCTTCTGCTCCCTTTTGAGTTTGGTACTGCTTGAAGTTGACAAATATTTTCTGAAGAAATGTGGACTGCTGAGCCCTGTTTACATGGAAGCTTATATGGGTGCCTACCTGTGACGTTAAAGGCTGAGGTGGTGCCATAAGGAAGTGTTATATTAATTAGATAAAGGCTCTGATATTAATCATGATGATAATTTGTTTGGCAAGTCAGATACGTTTGATCTTACTAGTTCCTGTGATGTTGTCTTTAAATTTAAATTACTAGCTGCACAGCTCTATAGATTGTGCAGAAGGAAGCATTTTTATTAAGGCTCAATTTTAATAGCCTCCAATTAATATCTATTACTGCATCTTTAAGAGCTCATCTTGCTAAGCCTAGCTGAAGGGCAGCTTTTGGAGTCCATCAGGAGCGCTTCATAGGCCCCAATCCTGAAAAGGGAGTTCCTTCACAGAGTCCTGCAGAGTTCAGTGAGACTATGTATTGACATCAGAATTCCTTGGAAGATCAAGGTTTCTGGCAGGTGAAGGGGTCACTTTCCCACACATAAGATGTCAGAAGGTAACAAGAATGAGAGGGTTGAAGTAGGAAAAAGAGAGGAGGACAAAGGGACAAAATTGGTACACAGAGGCTGAGTTTGACAGGAAATGGGGACAAAGAGAAGGGAGAGGGAGGACAGAAAGAGCAAATGGGAAAAGAAGGGGGTTAGAAACTAAGTGAAAGGGAGGGTGGGGACAGAGAGGAAAATAAATATCAGGGAGTGGTGGGAAGAGATGGAGGAAGAAAAGAAAGAAGCCAACAGGGAGGAGAACTGATCTGTGGAGTTGCGTAACTAACTCTACTAGTAACTAACTCTGTTTTTTATTCCACTTGGGAGGGGCATGAAACAAGAGCAGGTCTTTGTAAAAGGCACAAAGGGCAGGGCTTGACTCACTGCCCAGGGTGTTTTCCACCTAATCATTATGATGTAATGTCTTTCAGCTGCCCTACCCTTGATTGGGGACTGTACTTTCAGAGACAATGGAAAGGATTAATGACAACCTTTTCAATCAGAGAAAACACTCACCAGGAATAATCACAGCACAAAAGAAATAAGAAACAACTTTGGCTGTTCAGAAGGGTTTATACATTGCTCTAGTGTGGGGCCAGAGTACTCTTTATCAAAAATAGTGAGACAAAAAGTAAATGCTGAGCTGCCTTTTTTATTTAAATAATTATATTGAGATATAAGTGGGCCTCTGGGGGGCACAAATTGAATTAGAAACTACATAATCGACTTCTGCCTTTTTCTCTGCTTTCTCTGTCTCATCCTTTCTTTTCCCCACACCCTAACTGCTATGATAATTACATACTAAAAGTGCCCTGAGCAATAAATATTACAAAATAGAGGTAATGCAATGTAAACATTTTTCAGGATTTGCCTCCAGGGATTTTTAGGAAATGTAGTAATTTACATCCTGTGTCCATGCTCCAATGCAGGGGTCATGGACTCTGTGATCTTTCACCAAATCCTGGAAGCAACCAGGGCTGCTCAGATGCTGCTTTGCTTTCACTCTGCCCCCCCTAAATCCCAACCCAGATGACAAGAAGCCCAGTCAGTGTTGCCCCAATGGAATTTCTACATATCTAGGCCGAGACTTAATCCCACATTAATATGGAAGCTAACACGGTGATCCATTTTGATGGAATCAGCCACGGCTGATCTGCCCTGGGTAGTGGTAAATGCTGATGTTAGGGACAGGGTGACTGTAACAGATGAGGCATTTTGCAACTGGCAAAGAGAGAGAGAGAGCTATCCCACTGAGCAGTGTTTGCCCTTCCAGGCATTTCACATATGAAACCTCATGAGAAATCCATGACTTATTTGAAAATTCCCTGAAATGGAGGTTGAATCATAATTATGACACACACTTGCAGGATAGGCACTTGTCAGAATGATTTATAATATTGGCCATAGCTGTTTTTTCTCTATGAATCCTTTGCAGATGGAAATGCCCATTTGAGCTGTGAGCATTTGTAGGCTTTATTTAGGTTTTTTAATTGTGTGTAGTTGATATGTCAATTGAGGCTGCATCTTGATCATAAACAAAACAGTATTTGGGAGCTCAGATTTGAAAGACTAGTTAATAATATATAAATAAATCTAGTCACTGACCCCTTTTTTCTCCTGTTGTTTGGGCTGTTTCAGTGCCGTTTATTTTGTGCGACATAAAGAAACCAGACAGAGATTTGCCATGAAGAAAATTAACAAACAGAATCTCATCCTCCGAAACCAGATTCAGCAGGCCTTTGTTGAGCGTGATATCCTGACATTTGCAGAAAATCCATTTGTCGTCAGCATGTACTGCTCCTTTGAAACTAGACGCCATTTATGTATGGTCATGGAGTATGTGGAAGGTAAAGTATTTGTTCTCTTTACAGTGGGAAGAAAAGTTTATTTTAGCATCAAAAAAGGAAAATCAGCCAACACAGTATTTACATTACAAAAGCTCACCTATGTGTTCTCTGTACAGTAGCTATGTACGCGTACTATCTAAATCCACCAATGAGATGGCTTCATTTCCAATCGTTATCTTTTGGTGATTGCCTGTAAAATGCTGGTCTTGCAGCTCTAAAGAAAAGTAATGCTCTTTGAATGAGTTAGTTCTAATTTATAATCATAAGTGTCCTGTAACACTGGAAATTCATGTGAAAATAAAGTTAAGAAGTTTTCTTCTGCTTTTGAAATTTTCACCACTTGTGAAAATGATAGTGTATCTGAAAACAATTTACAGTAACAAGCTTGAAACATCAAAGAGACACCTTCAAGGGGACCATGACATTGAGAGGAAAGAAGGTCCAGTGGTTAGACTGTTAGCCTGGGTCATGAAAGAGAGAGAGATCCTGTGTGATCTTGGTTGGTCTTTCTGGGTGTCAATTCCCCATCTGTAAAATGGGTATAACAATACTTCTCTACCTTACAGAGGTATTGTGAATAAATACATTAAAGAGTAAGAGATATGCAGATTCTATGTTGATGGGGCCATATAAATATGTTAGGTAGGTAGATAGACTAAGGGCTTGTCTACACTTACAGTGCAGCTGCGCCACTGAAGCCCTTAGTGAAGATGCTACCTATGTCAACAGGAGAGTTTCTCCTGTCAGTGTAGATACTTCACCTTCTTGAGAGGCAGAAGCTATGTTCCCAGGAGAAGCCCTCCTGTTGACCTACCGCTGCCTATGCTGGGGGTTAGGTCAGTATATCTACATTGCTCAGTGGTGTGGATTTTCCAGACCTTTGAGTGACATAGTTACGTGGACGTAGTAGTGTAGGCCAATCCTAAGTCTTAATGATGGTATTTAAGGTAGTGAATCAAAATTTAGCACCAAAAAAAAAAAAAAAATTTTTTTTTTTTTTTTTTTTTTAAACACCTGAATCTCATTCAGGGTCTAGGATATCTTTATGCTGCTTCAGCACCAGTTTCTACTTCCTCTCCCTCTCAATAAATAAATAAATAAATAAATAAATAAAAATTGCTTGTATGAAAATATTTTGCAGAATAAACCTAAAAGACAGTATTCAAATAATGAACATTCAGAATCCTCGTTGTGCAGTTGGTAAATATATGGAGGTCCACGTATGCCTGCATGTGCAGCATGTCTTAGTTATGTCTGCCCCTCAAAATATATGATACCACCTCGAACTTTTTGTTTTATATTTTCAGGTGGAGATTGCGCTACTTTAATGAAGAATATGGGTCCTTTACCTGTGGATATGGCAAGGATGTATTTTGCTGAGACTGTCCTAGCCTTGGAATATCTGCATAATTATGGAATCGTACACCGGGATTTGAAGCCAGACAAGTAAGTGTATAGAATATAACCACAAAAGAACTTTGTCTGAAAATTAGTCATATATGAAAGTTGTAATTTTGCTCTGCAGAAAATGCATGTTTGGTTATGAATATTATCCCATACATTCAGAATTCTCAGATAATAGATTCATAATATGAGTGGGGTGGTTTAGCCTTAATTATAGATGATGTGTTGATTTTTACAATCCTATAGGCAACGAAAAGCTGTAAGACTAGCATGAGCGAAATACATTTTTTCTTGAGGCCGAAATGAAGGATATAATGTTTGGCCAATAAGAGCAAGCTCTCTCTACATATACTTTGTGTACCCTATTTAATGCTGAATATGAAAACAAAATTGTACATACAAATTCTTACAAGTGTTAAATGGGTAATCTTGCCCTTCTGTCACATTTCTGCCGTATTTGGGTTTATAATACTTCATATCTTCTGTAAGTGTAAACTGCATTACAGCAGGTTGCTGAAATAAAGACAGAACCTGACATATCTTCCACTAATTTTCATTGTCACTTGTTTCAAAACACATTTGAATCCCAAATGAGTCTGAGTCAAAATACCCACCTGGTTCTGTGTATCTATTGTCTGCCAACTTAATATCTGTCAATTTCTTTTCTTTACCCATCTTCTCCCCTATTTAAATGAATGGCACAGTTAATTAGAGGTAGAAAAAACTAATGCCTCTTTTTCCAAGTATCAGGGAGTAGCCCTGTTAGTCTGTATCCACAAAAACAACAAGGAGTCCGGTGGTACCTTAAAGACTAAATAAATCTGTTAGTCTTTAAGGTACCACCGGACTCCTCGTTGTTTTTCCTTTTAAAGTTAGAATCTATTTGTATGTCTTCCAGAATGCTTGCCATTTCTTCTTGTGCTAACTACACTGTGCTATATTTTTTGTGGTCTTTATGTGGATCCTTTTAAGATCCTTTAACTATTAGGTGTTCAAGCAGATATAAATTATGGTTTGTTTAAATCCAATAACAACAACATATGTATCATACATTTGGTAACTTCCTGGATGCCTCTGTGTCTAGCCCAGTAGCTTCCTAAATTGTTTTTTAAACAGTTATGTAGTGCTGTTAAAGCATTATTCTGTGACTATAATAAACAACCTAGTACAGTTTTGGTTTATGTTATAGTAATTGAGTGTCATTCTGATTTGCAGTTTATTAGTAACATCCATGGGACATATTAAGCTTACAGATTTTGGGCTTTCTAAGGTGGGGCTAATGAGCATGACTACAAATCTTTATGAGGGTCATATTGAGAAGGATGCTAGAGAGTTCCTTGACAAGCAGGTAAGGGATGCCTTTTTTCATTTTTACACTGAGAGATTAAATAATGCTGTATTTACCAATGGGATATGCCATAATATTATATAAGCCATTATTATTTCTGCATTGGTATTTCAGATGTATGCGTCAGAGTTACCTTTACTGGTGCACTGCAGATTGTTCCATGCTTTTTTCCCTCCTGCATTATGGTCTATTAGTAAGATGAACGATCTAATTGTGTGCAAGTGAGATCGTGAGAGAGACAAATGGAAAACTGTTTTATAAGGAATTCAGGAGTCTCAGCAGAGTATTTGCAGAACTCATGATGCATTGTACAATCAAGGGTGCTAAAATCCTAGCTATGGCCCATTTCCCTTTAAGCATGCCTCATTACCATTTGCCCACAATCTGTTCACTGTAAAAGTTACTTAAGGTAAAACCATCACAACTTTCATGTAAAAATAAAGATATGTTTAGATTAAATAAAACAATTGTTTTAATTGACTCTTGTGTATAAAAAACAATCTTTTAAAACTCTATTTTTCGTAAAATGCATTTTTTGCATACAATACAACCAATTAGTGTAGGTCATTCTTTTTAAAATATTAATTGTACTGCAAGCTGAATAGTGTAAAACATGCCGAAAAGAATGTTTAAAATTCTCCATGTTTTTTCTAATATCTTGCTACATCATGAGAATTATTGGGGAAATTTAAGCACAATAGCTAGTGTTATTAAACTTCACTTGTTTAAACATTTTCTTTTTCTCATTTTTAGGTCTGTGGCACACCTGAATATATAGCACCAGAAGTGATATTGAGGCAGGGTTATGGCAAGCCAGTGGACTGGTGGGCCATGGGAATTATCCTTTATGAATTTCTTGTTGGGTGTGTGCCATTCTTTGGAGATACACCAGAAGAGCTATTTGGACAAGTGATCAGTGGTAAATATCACCATGAAAAACTGAATTTCTTAACCTGCTGAAACCAATTACTTAATCAAAAAAGATATTTAAGAATTTACTTAAAAGCTAGCATTTTTCAACTAGTTGTGCCAACTCATGTTACTATAATACCAGCCATCAAAATGACGGGTGAAATTTGAACGAAAAACTGAACTTGTATTATACATCAATAATGAGTTCAGAAATGCAATAACACGATAGGTCGTGTTTCTAAGTACACTGATTAAAAAGAAAATAACTATTAATGGTTGGACAGTCAAATAATTTGACTGTCAGTCTTTCCAGGCATTGTACCAGAGAAGAAAAGGTTAATGTGGACTGCATTTGCAGAAATGGAAAAATGCCTAATGGCACAATGAAGAAATTAACAAAAATGTAATAAAACCCTAAAACAAATGTCTCCCAAATAATAAATAATGAAAAAGAGAGGGAAACGAATTCAATTCACAGATTGTTAATGATTTCATTGGTGGTTGTTATAGTGTAATGTTATTTCTGTAACAGCTGTTCTTCTTTCATTTAAAATTCAATAACCTTTTAGATTTTAACCTGCAAACTGACCCTAAGTATTGTCATGCAGCTTGTGGCAAAACTAAACGATAATTAAATAGAATCTCTCACTATCCTACCTGCTGTTTCCATAAATTTCCCAAATGCATAGATGTAGATTGCCTCCGTTTTATGCCAAAAGTTTATCAGAATGACATCTCTGTTATTGAATGTCTTCCAGTCCATTCTAAGGTATACATAAAAGGTCCACTAGCTAAAAAATAAAACAATCCCATTTAGTATGTTAAGGAGGTGTTCTGTTATCATATCACTGTTCTCTATCTCTGACTTTGCAAGTCAGGCATGTTTGTAATCTTTAATGAAGTGGATTTGTGAATTGCCGGCAGTA
Source organism: Trachemys scripta elegans (assembly GCF_013100865.1). Taxonomy (NCBI): domain Eukaryota; kingdom Metazoa; phylum Chordata; order Testudines; family Emydidae; genus Trachemys; species Trachemys scripta. Next base: position 39,456,387 of record NC_048303.1, read on the forward strand.
TATGACCTCTTTATACAATATCCTAGCTGTTTATGGATTTATAACCATGCTGTTTTCTGATGTGATGCACCAAGGCCTGAGTGGCAAGGGGAATCAACTGTTTAATTAACACAAGCAGCAAATGCTGGCTTTGTTCTCGATGCCTTATGGCTGAAATGCATATTCATGTTTTATTTTATCCAAATCAGATTTAAACTGCAGTAGAAGCTGCAGGCAAACAAACATGGAAATAACTCATGGTTTTTATTGCATTTACACACACACACACACACACACACACACACACACACACACACATATCTTTAGGCTGCTCTCTTAGATTGTGGGGGAAGGAGAGATATTTTATTATTTATAACAATTTAAAAAATGTATTTTGGAACGTTACAGTCCATGCTATATTCTTTCTTTTTATAAATTAAATTGCCACATTTTAAATCTGAGGCCCTGATCTAGTTGATACATAAGCTTGTGAGTCACTGTCTGTGTTTGACTGCTCCCAATGACCTTATATGGATGATTCATGGAAGTATTTGTAATCTCGCTCCCCCCCCCTTTTTTTTTTAGATTCAGATTTTTGATTTTTTTTTAACCTGTATCAGATTTTTCCTTTCTGTTTAATTGTAATTATTTTATTGAAGTCATTCATATTGCCAAATCATACAAGGTAACTCCTTTCTGCAGTGAAAATAGCCAGGTCCACATGTATTGCACAGCCATGGAACCTGCTGTAGAATCGAACCCTTGCTACAGTTTTGTTCTCCAGGCTTTATCGGTGAAGTCCTGACCCCATTGGAGTTAATGGGAAAGCTGCCATGAACTTCAGTGGTGCCACAGTTTCACCCTAAGTGTATGTCTACACACCAGCTGAGAGGTGTAATGCCCACACAGACAGACATTCACCCTAACCCTCTTAGGCTAGCACCTAAAAATAGCAGTGTGACACTGCTGGCTTGGGGGTTGGGCAGGACTGTACTCGCTCAACTAGTCTGAGTCACTGCCTGCCCCGCTGCAGCCACACTGCTATTTTTAGCACACACGAAGTTAGCGCGTGTGTATCTACCTGCACTGGGAATCCAACCTCTCGGCTGCTGTATAGACATATCCTTAGAACAGAGCTTCCCAAACATTTTTTTGTCAAGCTCCCCACTTCAGAGATTCATGTCCTGTGCATGCCGCCTGTACCCCCGGGGGAGGGATGGCCGGTACCCATGGGAGGGGCAAGGGGTACTCATCATGTGGAAGTTGAGGAAGCCTTCTGCTTTCTGCACAGTTGTGCAGTCTTGGCTGCCTCCCATGCAGCAAGTCAATGGGGTCGCTCTGAAGGGCCGAGCTCAGAAAGGGAGCTGAAGGCTGCACCTCACTGGCTACCTGTCAGGCAGAGCTCCCTCTTAACCTCAACCATTCAGCACAGCCCCGGTTCTGCCCGGCAGGGGCCATGAATGGGGCTCTGTGCTCTGGGACTGCAGTGAAAGGGTGGAGTCCAGTAGGAGCTCTGTTCAGCACGGGGGTCAGTATTTCTGAGGTGCAGCCTTCTGCTCCTCGCTCACAGAATCCCTGCCAGTGTCCCCATCAGAGGAGCGTAACTGCAGGAATGGAAGTGAGACTGGCAGAAAGCATGGTCCTGGCAGCCGAGACCTCCTGCAAAGAGCAATGTCCGCTACTCCTGCTGGATAGAGCCCCCTCCTGAGCATGGCCCTTCAACATGGCCCATCAGGTCCTCAGGACCTTAGGGCATGCCCCACAGTTCGGAACCTCTCTCTGAGTATATTTTGACTAGCTTTTGCTCCTGTGGTAACGTGTGTAAATTGATTACTAATTAATTTGAGTTAGTTAAGATCTTTGTAAGTGGTGAGCTTGGCTGTGTCCTGAAACAAATGTTTCGGCATGTTAGGTTACCAAGTCTTCAGTCCATAAAATTGACAGTCAGTTAATGCCAATTACAGTAGAAGCAAAATCTCTAGCTAAGCATTCATTTAAAAAAAAAAAGTCTTTTAATCCGTATGGATGTGGGAAAACCCCTTAAGAACATGAACCAAATGTTAACCTATGTAGTATTTTCTGCATGAGTTTGCAGAAAGCCTGAAACAACAGATATGACTCCCCCCCACACCCCGACCCCATCCTCGATATCTTGTATACCTCTGAAATGTAAACATGGTGATTTAAATGTCATCCTTGCTAATTATTTAATTGTTGGTCATTTTAATAGAAAAATCCACTTTTTTATTGTGTTTAATGCAAAATCCCAACTGCCACCCATGTCTCCCCAGGTACCTCAAGTCCCAGTTGTCCCCTATACGGCTGCCAACATCTCTAGCTTCTCTCTGACAGCTTGTACAATGAGTCCATATGTAGATTAAAATAAATCTGACATTGAAAATCTATGGAAAATCAGCACAAATACAAATTGAATTAAATACGAAAATGGGCCCTCATTGCCATTGTATCTGAGCACCTCAGAGTCTTTAATGTATTGCCCTGTGAGTTAGGAAAGTACTGTTTTCTCATTTTACAGAGAAGCTAAGTGACTTGCCTAAGGTCACATAGGAAGCCTATGGCAGAGCAGGCCCCTTGAACCTAGGTCTCCCATATCCTAGGCTAATGCGCTAACCACTGGACCATCCTTCCTCCTTATGGGGTTTGGTGTTCATTTTCATATTGAAGTCATTGCAGATTCCCATGTTTTAATTTAAAGGAAGGTTGGGCAGAATTTCCAGTCTGCCGTGACCAGGGTGCTGCAGAATCCAGGAGACTTGCCACAGAAATTAAGTCCATCTTGTCATGAAGTACAGAAGACCTTAGTGATAGTCAGGGTTAACTGAAGTATGTTGATGGCTTTTTTTCTCTTAAGTAGAAGAGATATAGGAAAAAACTACCACGTTGGCTTGGAGCTCTGTAAACCATAGGCACCGACTCTGTGGGCTCCAGGAAAAAAAATGGAAAAAAATTAGCACCCACCGGCAGCCAAGCTTCCCTTCCTCCCCCCCACCCCGCCCATCGGCAGTCCCCGCTGATCAACCTCCCTCCCTCCCCCCAGCTGTTCTGCAGTGTGCAGGAGGCACTGGGAGGGAGGGAGAGGAGCGGGGATGGGGAGTGCTCAGGGGAAGGGGCGGAAAGAGGTGAGGTGAGGGTGGGAAGAGGTGGGGTGGGATTTGGGGGAAGGGGTGGAGTTTGGGGCAAGGGCTGGGGCTGATCAGGGGTTGAGCATCCCCGGGGAAAATTAGAAGCCGGCACCTGTGCTCCAAACCATAAGGGCCAATCATACAACCTTTACTCACGTGAGTAACGACTTCAGTGAAATGATTAGCATGAGTGAGGATTACAGAGGTGAGCAATGATTGCAGGATTAGGCCAGATGGGTCCATTTTATCAGCAGTTGCCAAGGAACAGAACTGGAATTTAAACCATAACAATCTTTCAAGGGAAGAACAGCATAGCAGTGCTAAGCACAAATATTTTGTAAACACAATCACTTCTGCCTCTTGTTGTTAAGAGCTGTTTAAATCACACTTTGTTACAAATAATATGAATGATGATTAAATATCTGAGCTCTGAAGAATAGGTGCAGATTGTGTTATGTTTGAAAGCAATTAACATGTAACAAAAAACAACTTGACTAATATGCTGTGTAGGAAAGGTCAGTTTCATTTTAACTAAGCTGACCAGCATCCTTTATGGTACTGGAACGGGACTAAAATAAATTCATGAACATCTTTCTTTCATACTAGATGAGATCAACTGGCCTGAGAAGGATGAAGCCCCACCTCCAGATGCCCAGGATCTGATTACTGTACTGCTCAGACAAAACCCTATGGAGAGACTGGGAACAGGTTAGGGGGACAGGATTTTAAATTTTGCTCATGTGCTAGAAATACCATCTATGTTGAACATGTCGAGGCTTTTGTTTGCTTTTTTTTTGTCTTGCCCAGGAAACATCTGTGCATGTGTACAACATGATGCCAACTCATTAGCGCAAGAGTGTGTTTTGCTGGTTCGGTTTCTCTTTTGCTGATTCAGAGCAGTAATACTGTAGAGGGACATATATGAGTGCAGTTGTCATCTTATGCAGTCATCTTATGCAGTTTCCTCTCCTCTTATCTTGTTTCAATAAATAAAAGATAAACTTCTCTTGAAGACAATCTGTCTAGTGCATGGAATTGGTAAGCTCGTGAAAATGCAGACTGTTAAATAACTTAATTGCAGAAATAGAGAGCAGTGAATCAACATACAAGAGCCACTTTGTGTGCCACAAATACCATGACCTGGCCAATGAGCCCCCACCGGCTTCAGAGCATATGATTGTTACTTGAACTAATTACTCAAAAATAACTGCCTGAGATTGCATCATGAACTGTCTTATTACTCTTATTCAGTGCTACTGCCTTAGTACGAAAAAGAATAAAATGAAAAGCATGAGAAGTTAAAGAAATAAATGGAGAGCAGTGGTGAATTCTCCATCACTGACAATTTTAAAATCAAGATGGGATATTTTTCTAAAAAGATCTGCTCTAGGAATTATTTTGGGGAAGTTTTATGGCTGTACAGGAGGTCAGACTAGATGACCACAATGATCCCATCTCCTCTTAGAATCTATGAAGATAAGCTGCTGCCTGCTGTGCTGTGGGCGTTCTCTCTCTAATCAGTGCCACTCCCAAGCCAATCTAGGTAAAGAGGCTTTAAAATCTGTGTGTGTTTGTTAGCTCATCTACATATGGACTTATTTTGGGAATTGTAAGTTTGGGGGAGGGGCAGGAGTCACAAAATTATTGCAGAGGTTGGGTCCATTGTCCAGAGTTTTAAAATGTTCAGTGATGCATTTTTACAGAGATAATTTTAAAATATGGACTGTCCTTTTTAATTGAATAGTAAGGACAATATTCTGACCGGCCCTAACACAGCCAGGTGGGGTGATCCATCCGCAGTGCCTTTGTGGCCACATTACAGTTCCCCAGACCTTGGGTGGTGATGTGGAGAGAGGTGAAGTGGGAGCAGGAAGAAAGGCTGCATGCCAATGGCCTCAAATAGGTGGGCAGGGAGTGAGCAGAACTTTGGTTCCAACTCTCCCCCCTACCCTTGCCCACCTCCAATGCACTTGTTAGCGTACAGTATGCAACATCCAGGAGAGAGCTATATCAAATTACTCTCTTCTCTCCTCCATATCACACGGAGCAAGGTGGTAATCACAGTTCCCTCCCAGGGCTTTTCCTGAGGTAGCACAGCTTTGTACACCCCATACATAGGGCATTGCTGTAGGCAAATGTCTGAAGAGCCAGAACTAGCTCAGCACTTGGTGGAAGGTTTTTTTAAATATATTAATTGTAGACCCTGTCACTTTATCGCCTGATCCTTCATAATACATGTAGTGTTCGTGCCAAAGCTGCCATTCTATGACTGAGCACTAGTAGAGACTCTCTCCCCTCCCCCAACACGCACGCACACCCCTACACACACACACTCTCGTGCGGTAATGGTCAGTGCCTCCAAATGTAACATCTGCTCAATTTATTTACTAGTTTATTTCTTCAACTGTTCTTGGTCTCTTAAGAGTTGAGAATCTGAGAAGGGGAATCCGGCAGGCACTTTGAAGCTCAGAGGGGTATTAAAAAAACTAAAGCAAAACTTCTAAAATGTCAAAAACAGCTCACAAAAACAGCGGCTGCAATGTGATGGGTCCCATAGGGGCACTGGAAAATACTGCTCTGCCACACATTTCAAATGACAGCCTTGTGTATATAATACATATTTAGCTGGCTGAATAATGCTCCATGAAAATATATAATTGCATATTTACTCAGGAGACTGGAGTGGCTTGGTCAGATTGTAAGGAAATGAATAGATTTTCTGAAACACTTCCATAAAAGAAGGAAAAATAACAGAAATATAAGAGGAACATTGTATTAATACTAAAATGTGGCACAAAATAATCACATAGCTTCAAGATCAGTGTTGGAGTTAAATCCTTGTATTCTTGCCATTGCAATTAAAAAAAAAAAAAAAAAAAACCAGCTTCCACTGTTGCATTTTCCTTTTTGGACTATCTGGACTAGTTTCTTGCCATTAGACCTGTTTTGTTTTTATTATTTTATTTATTTTAGATTTTTTTTAACTTTCCATGAAACAGTGTTTTGGGCTAAACTTCCTCTTTAGAAACCAGATCGAGAATCCAAATCACCACTCTTTTTCAAAATAGACAGACACCCTTCCTTAACTAACAAGCTGGAGTTGTGTTGTTTCTTCTGTCTCTCTTCCCCGTCCCTGACTCAAACAAGCATACACTGTGTACACTTCCTGCAGACCCCGTTTTTCACAGTTAGCTTGCTAGATCCTGTTTAGAGAGCCCTATCTCCTGCTAAAAACACTGGAAGGAGGGGAATCTTTTGAAGCCCCAGTATATTAGAAAAAAGACACGTTCAAGACAAACTTTTTAAAAACTGTTTCTCCTAATTTTTTTTTCTGCCAGTAAGAACAAGCCATAATTTGGTTAAAATGCCTGTTGAAGGCCATTCTTGAGCCTAGAAGCATGTGTAGGTAAATACTGTATGCTAGATTTGTTAGCTTTTGTAAACTTTCTTGGTATGATAGATGATTTTAGATGAGACAAAGGTAACCAACATAGTAAAATAATCTGTGTTGTCCAAATTCTACAGATATAACATTTCCCAGTATTAGTACCCCTCTTTTCAATTACTTTAAAAAGAATAGTGTCTGTTATTTTCTTAGGAAGGTGTTCTAGGTTGCAAGAATATTACACTTTGCCATAATGTTACTGTACAGCAATATGAGGATTTGTGTTGTATAGTATACAGCATAATACTGCGAATCGAATAAATGTGTCAGGATTTTACTTGGTTTTAACAGCATTGCATGCATTAATGCTGGTGAGCCTGTAAAATGATACTTTCATTATTCCCTAAGGTTTCACTATTTCACATTCATACTGCTCAAATTCTCAACGAAATCATAAACCAAAAAAGTTTACAGACTGTAATAAATGATGAACTGAAAAAAGAAAAGTTGCTCATTAATTCCTGGTTATTTTTCACTTGTGTGTTTTAGATTGCGTTTTTTAATTTGATGTGCTTATTTCAAAATTGCTAAAGTGATTGATTCTTTTGACTCTCTAACTGGTTGCAGCACTTCTGATAGTTACCCTTTGTTGTAAAGAAGGTTGTATAAGAGCTTTCTGTCACTTTTTCATTTACCGGTAGTTTTCAAAATCATTTTTATGTTATGGTGGTCAGTAGGTTACCATGAGAAAAGGCACAAACCCCCTATAATCCATGGAAGTTTTATGGCTGTTTTTGATCAGAAATAGATTAATTTATTTAAATATTTAAGCACTTTATAATAAGTGCAGATTAATCCATAGAAAGTTAAATTATAGAGATATTCCAATGAAACTGCATATTACCATCCCATAAATATCAAACAGAATTCTTAATGATGAACCTTATTAAAATAAATGGATACTAAAATCAAAACAATCCTCTACTTGTTCCAAAGTGCTGCTAAATACACTTTTGTATTGAAGAGATTTATATCTTGGCTAACAACACTGAGTCTCAGGTTTCAGCCTAATATGTATTTGATATATAGTAATTAAACTCCTAAAAAACAAGTTTTTGATGGAAATGCTCACAGAACAATAGCAATGCCAATACAGTAGCACAGATATCTCACTGAACAAAAAGATGCTGAAGAAGTATATTTATCCATGATTATGCAGCTAGTGGCTAGACTTCGACATGCCAGTCTGAAATGGTGATTGTACCTCTCCATGCTAATTAGTATTTTCTTTTACCAAGGAGTTAGCTCTGAATTAACTGAAGTATTTCTGTTTAGAAATCACCCACATGTTTTTCTCTGGCTCCCCCAGGTGGCGCATATGAAGTAAAGCAACACCAGTTCTTTCGTAGCTTAGACTGGAATAGTCTGCTGAGACAGAAAGCAGAATTCATTCCACAGCTGGAATCTGAGGATGACACAAGTTATTTTGACAGTATGTATTGTACAAAAACATGTTTGAATTTTTTGGGAATTTATGTAATAATTGTCTTTGATTTTTACTTTTCCTCAGCATGGGTTGAAAATACTGTTTGTTAGAACCAGTGGAAGCTGCAGCATCTGACTGCCAGTCTGACATTTCAGGAAAACTTATTTTTAAAAATAAAGTTACCCTTTTAATTAACATTAAGCCTAGGAGTCTGATGCTTCATGATAAGTTTCAATCATTTTTTCCCCTTGTTTGTAGCTCGTTCTGAGAAATATCACCATATGGAAACTGAAGAAGAGGATGACACAAATGATGAAGACTTTAATCTGGAAATAAGGCAGTTTTCCTCATGTTCACATAGATTTTCAAAAGTAAGTAAAGTATTTGTATATGTTTGTTTACATATAGACTCAGTGACTTTTGTGGGGTTTTAAAAGGGCCAGCAATGTGTGTATGTGGTACGTAATTCCCCTATTGACTAATCCTGTGGAATTTAATAGGGATGAAACCAGTAGGGTTCAAATCAAAATTTAATAAGACATCTGTGAAAATACTAAAACTCTAGAGAATGTAATAGAAAGTGGTATCCAATGATTGATGGGGAATGGTTAGAACATCTTGTTCCACAATTTTTGTTTTGTGAGTTATATAGATTTTTGTGGCACATTTTGGATGGCCTGAACAGGGGGCAAACTTGGGAATTCAAACAGGAGATTGCACTAGTCCAATGAAAGATAATTAGGACACGGACAAAAGTTAGCAGTTGAAAAGCAGACAGACTTTGGAGATTTTTTGTATGAAAAAAAGCAGGCGATAAATGGTTAGAGAATCGAATGTTTTATATAATGGGCTTTTTATCCTAAATGGTAGTCAGCATTGAGTTTCAAAAGCTTTCATTAATAGATATTTACTGGGCACCTTCTTCAGATACTGGTGTTTTTTCCCCAAAAATATTTAAAATCCAAAGCCAATGAAGGAAAGGAAAACTTGCATTTCTAATCCATTCATCCTGGTTTATATTTTCATAAATGTACACTCCATAATAGCACTCCCCTATACTACAGAGACCATGCTAGACTGGAGGAGTGGGGGGCGGTAGTCTCATTGCAGGTCTTGCTATCCTGGTATGTGAACTCTGTCTTGACTTAGCAGCATGAACCCGATTCAAAGAGGGAGGAATGATTCAGAGTTCTTAATCTCCTCTTTAGAGTGTTTTTTATCCTTTTTGTAAGGAGTGAACCTACAAGAGTAGCTTGATATCTTAAAACTTGCCAGTATGTCATTGTTTGTAGCTCTAGCTGTGGCTTAGAGGCTGTATGACACACAGCTGACAGTCTCTGTATTCAGTTTGTCAGCTGAACAACTGACTTTTTATGACCAGAATTTTTTTTTTCTAAATCTTTTATCCAAGTAATTTATTCTCATCTTCGCAGTCAATTCCAATTCATTTTTCTGCTTCCCACCCAAGATTGGTGGCCATTGAATCATTAGCTTGGGTGGTTGTTCTTTTTGATTGACTTTATAGTTAAGAAGTCATCTAAGAATGTGCATTGATCCTATGACCTAAAAGCCCAAGGGCATTTATGGATTTTGTTTGCAAACTTGGAGTTCACACAGTGAAGTGGTGAGAGAAAGCTGATGGATTCATAACTAAAAGATGTTATTCATGACCCTGTAGCTGAGGAACCAAGAAAATAAAATTGAAAAGCATTTCAAGAACACAAACTCCTAGAATTTAAACCTAAACCATCTCAGTCCTTTTAAACTCCAGGACACTGCATAAGCATTTAGTGCATCCAGAGCCCAGCATTAGATGTGTTTTCCTGAAAATCTCTTTGTATCAAATGTGTGTTAATGATACAGTTTTTTTCTGTAATAGGTTTTTAGTAGCATTGATCGAATAACTCGGAATCAAGGTGAAGAAAAGGAAGATACAGGAGACAAAACAAAAAATGTGACGTTGCCATCTGTGGAATCTTTAAGCTGGAGTTCAGAATATTCTGAACTGTAAGTAGAAACAACTGTCAAAGAGAGTTCAAATTCAGGTTAACAGCCATTAGTGATAGCTTTGTAGCCACTATGATTGGTCTTCACTTAAAAAGTATCATTAAATACAATTTGTGTAAATGCTGTTTTTAAATTCAGGCAACAGCTATCTACATCCAACTCCTCTGATACGGAAAGTACCAGGCTGCGGCACAGTTCAGGTTTGCTTCCAAAATTGGCCATATCATCTGAGGGGGATCAAGATGAAATCACCTGCACAGGAGGATCCCGGGAGGAGCAAGAAAAGGCTGCTTCTTTAAATGAGGAGGCTGCTCAAGATGAGCTTGAGGTCACCACTCCAGCAAGTACCATCAGCAGCTCAACACTATCAGGTAAGGATCTTAACTTATTATACTGCAGGGGACAGAGAAGGCTGGTAGATCCCCTCCCACCCATCTACCCCTTTAACTACTTTAACTTATCTCCCTCCTTCTATTTGTCACCAAAATCCTTGAGTGTACTGTATATCCTGCTGCCGAGACTTCTCCACCACTCCCTTAGCTCACTGCTTGAGTCTCTCCAATCTACATGCAATTCCTTCTACATGCAATTAAACTATCCACAACAAATTACTACTACTACTTAACTGCTGAAAATCAGTTTTTCCTCCATATATTTCTCTTTAGCTGCTTCAGCTCTGTTCTACTTAGGTTTTCTTACTTGGTATGAACTTTCGTTTACCAGCTCCTTTTCCTTGTAATGCAGGTTCAGGAGTTCTAGATCATAGAAGTTAAAATAAGGTTGTGTGTGTGTGGTTGGTGGCAATATACAGACCAGTACTAGGCATAATTCAAGCTGTTTGCTTGGGGTTTTGTGTGTGTGTGTATGTATGTATGTATGTAACTTAAAGGTATGCAAATGTCAGTTAAATTAGAGAATGTGTTTTTATTTGCTCTACAAAGTGCCAGCAGCAGGGATGTTCTTTGATCTGTGAAATTGCTGGGTTCTTATTGCTATCTGCTTAAATAAAATGGCTGAGCTTTTCTATGTGCCCATCCTGTAAGGTCACAGAACTCTCCTGCATCCATCACTGTACATTTCAACAGGTCTTTGGAGGTAGATCAGCTGGTGTAAGGTTTTTCTCCATTTTTATTATTTTAAGTGGTGTTCTCCTCCTTCCACAATCAGTAGTGTCTGAGATGGTATCATTTTATTATAAATAACAAAGTACATCATTGTGCTTCTGAGTCTTAAATGACCAGTGATCATACTCCCCATATTATGTTTGTGGTACTGGGCACAGAAATCACCCCCCCTCCCCAAACACCCAAAACTTAGAAAGGAAATCCTCCTTGGTACTTTAATGCTTTCACAAGGGGTGTTTTCTTTTATTGTTAGAAGAGCTGATAGGGCTGGATGCTGCAGTAAACGCACACTCACATCTCCCATTGACCTTAGTGGGAATTCTACATACAGAATAAGTGCACAGTTAAGTCCTAGAAAATGTGTGTCACCTGTCTGTGCTACCAACATGCTGCAGATTTTATTTACATTTTAATTACGTAAATGATGTAAAACCATGTCAGCTACTATTACTTCACCTTACCCTGTTAACCTTTGTAAAACCTGTAATTCTTTGCAGTTGTTTTTATTTTACCTCTAATATTGTGTGAACTTGTGGACTAAAATACATATTCCCACCTTGCGATTGTATTGTTTTCCTCCTCCTGACCCCCAGTTTCCCTCAATGTGTTTATCCCTTCTTCTTTGTACAGTTGGCAGTTTTTCAGAGCACTTAGATCAGATAAACGGAAGAAACGAGAGTGTGGACAGTACAGATAATTCCTCAAAGCCATCCAGTGAACCTGCTTCTCATATGGCTCGTCAGCGATTAGAAAGCACAGAGAAAAAGAAAATATCTGGAAAAGTCACAAAGTCCCTGTCTGCCAGTGCTCTGTCCCTCATGATTCCAGGAGGTAGAAATAAATCTATTAGTATGAAATTTTGTGACTTGTGCATAATCTACGTGGAACATGATCTAAATACAAGATTTCTTGAGTCCAAAATGGACTTGTCTTTGTTTCCCATGTTACAGCAGGCTGAGAGGCAGATGACCGGGTAGTTTACGCATCCAGTTAGCACTCAATGCTTTGAATCCAGTTGCACAGTAGTTGTATGTTGGACATGCTGTAACCCCTGTCACAAAAGGGGTTTAATAGTTCAAAGATGGTGCAGGTTGATCTGTTACTATTCAAAAGCATTAAACCAAGCTTTTCTTTTATTTTAAATTGGATATGGCTCTATGAAATAACACTGTAAGCAGAGTTTAGGCATAATGTACTTAAAATTTTTGTCAATGTATCTATAAATCAAAATCCTCCTGGTTTGGATGCAGTTTATACTGGCAAAAGGGTGGTTTTTCGAGGTTGTACAAGTTCACGCGCGAAATAATCTATGCCGGCAAAAGCACTTTTATCCCAGTGTAACTGCATCTACACTAGGACTATTGTCAGCATAGAACTGTTGTCAAAAATGTGCACCCCTAAACATCATTGCTATACCAGCAAACATAAATATGTGCCCTTAATTAAACTAGCAGGTCAAAAGTAATAGTGGTTTGCAGTGAAAATGTCAAGTTATCCTTTTAAGTAGGAACTAAAATTAATGGTTTTGATTACAGAATTCATTACAAAATTTAAATTGGAATTATCAGAAGAGTTACCCGAAATCCAGCTACATGAAAACTGTCTTTTTTGCTAATGGATAGTTCCATTATTTTGGGGCCTACAAGTCTGTGTGATATATTTACTAGAAAAGTTCATGGCATTCCTTCTGTGTCTGTTTGTTGGGAAATAGATTTGAGACTGCTTTTTCTTTAAATGGAAAAGTTGATCAAAGACTTTGTTTGGAAAATCAAAACAGTTTACACCTTGAGAATTAGAAGAGCAGGTGAGTAACAAAACAGTGCATGTGGTGAAGAAAAAAATCTGTTCCAAGAGTAGATTGTCATTTCAAGCTTCTGATGAGGAGTTAAAGACTTAATAAAATATAGAGTTTTTAAATATTTTGAAAATACCTTATCTTCCCAGTGTCATTTTAATGTTGACCATGAAAGTGAAGTTTTGTGTTCTTAACAATTCAGGCATCATTAAATAAATTGCTTTTTATGCTATAAATCTTTATCCAGTTTACTAAGGTTAAAACGGTCATTGTTTTGATCTGTGTGTGTTTGTGTAAAATCAGAATGTGCTCTAACAGGAAGTTCATCTGTTCCAGATGTGTTTGGTGTTTCTCCTTTGGGAAGTCCTATGTCCCCACATTCCCTTTCTTCAGATCTTTCATCCTCCAGAGATTCCTCCCCTAGCCGCGATTCCTCAATTGCTTCTGCAACCCTTCATCAACCTATATTAATTCACAGTTCAGGAAAAAAGTATGGCTTCACCATCCGAGCAATCAGGGTCTATGTGGGTGACAGTGATATCTACACCGTGCACCATATTGTTTGGGTAAGAATAAAATTTTCCTCAACATCTCTCAAAACATAAGTTTGAAGCTGATATATTTGCAGTTATGAGCCTTTTCAAACAGTATGAGATTATATCTCACAGATAGGGTGTCCACTTGTATGCAGTCATTATTTAAAGGGTGGCAATCTGGCAGATTATTTTCTTAGGGTGACATTTGTCCTTGTGCAAAGGGCCACCATTTAATTAGAATGTTTGAATATTCAAATGATTTTCAAACTATATATTTAGTGATAAATTTTGCAATTGGTGCTGTGTTGGTTAGTTTCATAAGCCACATGATATTGATTTTGTTCTCTGGCTGGATGAGTTCTATACTGAATCAACAGTGTGTGAATTGCTAAATGAATTGTGTTTATGACAATTCAGTATACAATTCAAAATTCATGCTGTGTTGGCAATTTATTTGTGTATGTTAGTTGCTTAAGATGTATTAGTTACATAAGTTAATTACATATGTAATTAATTTATATAACTAGTTGAATTAAGTGTCTGTCAAAGCACAAGTTGTATAGTTGATTATAATAGTCACAATTAGGATAATTTAAAGAAGAATATTTACTGTAGAAGTATGCAAATCATTTTGAAGAATGAATTAATCTGTGGATTTTATTACCTGTTCATGGGACATCTTATGAATAGGAAAAAAGATTAAACTGATTTAATAAATAATTATTCTTGGGTTATATATTCTCTTCTGGTCACTACTGAACTAGGCCAAAGGATTGGTTGCTCTTCATTCATTGCCATTCATTCATTGGCTTGGAAATGGATTTCTTTATTGTAAAAAAATTAATTAACTCAAAGATTTTTTAATGCAATTTTGCAGGCAGTTTTTAATTTGGATGACACTTGTAGTTTGAGGCTTTATTTTAAATTACTGCAATATTTAACTTTGAAAATAGCCACAGTACTGATGCAGCGGCATCCTCTTCACAAAGTTTCTATATCTGACCATTTGGAGTCAGTGCTTTGATGTTGCACTGTCCATACCAAAATCACTCACTTTTTTTTTCATCTCATGCCAGGAATAGTGGGCCTGATCCAAAGCCCATTGAAGTCAGTGGAAAGATTTCAGTGGGTTTTGCACCAACGTGAGCTGTAAAACTTGGACACAAATGAATACTTAAAGATGGAATGGACTGTCTGAATTCCTTTTTCTAATATCACAATAAGCCATAAGGCCATTTCAATGTAGTTTACTGTTTGAAAATCAAAAGTTTGTGTGACGATAATTGATTCATTAAAACGGATTACCATGAGCCTGCTTTGTTCAAAGAACTCTTCTCTTTTTCCCTAACCTTCAGAATGTCGAAGAAGGAAGCCCAGCTTATCAAGCAGGCCTAAAGGCTGGGGATCTGATCACTCATATCAATGGAGAGCCAGTTCATGGTCTTGTTCACACTGAAGTCATAGAGCTGTTGTTAAAGGTACAGTATTACTTTTTTAGACCAGCATTGTATCTTAGTTCATATTTTACACCCTACCTGCCTGGTTTACATATCCCTTTCCTTCAAAGTTTAGTTATTATCAGAACATTTATTTAGTGCTTGGACAGATCCTAAACTAATAGCTGGATAGATCTGGAAAGAAGCCACTGAATCCCATAAGCACAACCAAGCCTTTCATTTCTGTGCTATTGCTTGACACTGCTACTGGTGTAGCAGGTAGCTAGGAGTACATTCAGGATACTGGCATGTCCACATTAAGCATCCCATTCTCCTTCAAAAAGTGAAGATAATATTTAGTGGAGACATAGGAAAGCATAGTTCTTTTAATGTCCTTAATTACACTTTCTTTTGATTCATAGCAGGGGTTATTTTGTGCATTTCAGGCTATAGGTGATGACTTTGTTTAGAGTGTGCCCGTTTTAAAATGGAATCAGTAGAGAAAATTCCAAAAGAAAATAATTAAAAAAAAAATCTTCTCCTGTTCTTTAAGTCTCAAATTCCAGAGGTCTCAAAAGTAGCCAGGCAACTGAGCTTCTAAGGCCCTGACCCTGCAGATGAATCCATGTGGACAGACCCGTGTATCTGTACACAGCTCCATTGGGGTTCTGCAAGAGCAGACCAGGACCTGCCTTATTAGATCATTTTATATTTGTTTTTCCTTAGGGGCTTTACAGCATGGTTCATTTTTTTGGAGTTCAATATTCTCTTACACATTGTTTCACTGTCGCTCATTATATTGCAGTTCTTCTATAATATTTGCAGCACAGACTAAAAGTAGGTCAGCATTATTTTAGACAGCAGTACATTTGCTTCCTACATTATTAACAATTTCATGGTGTTGTATGAACAACTTCACCTGTCGAAATGAATAGTCAGTCATAAAAGTGGATTAGGAAGCAACACTTTCGTAACAGAATATAGAGATAATAAAAAAGGTTAAAAATATATATTTTGCTCAGAAATTAATTTTCTCCTCTCTGAAACCAGAGGAACTCTCAAATTAATAAATTATGTGAGAAGGATATGGTATAAAACACCCACTGGTTAAATAATTTTAGGCAGCCAGTTGCCTATAATCGGTTTCTCACTGTTCTTGTGTTCCTTGTCTAAAGAATTAATGTAAATTTGAGTTTTTATTAGCCAAAGTAGCATTTTTAAAGCTAATAAGAAATTACAGAAAGGAAAATAAAAATGATTAGCTGATGGTATTTATAATATTCATAAGAGTAAATTCAGCATTAGATGATGCAATTCATCCAAAAACCAGACCTGGAATTAATTGATTTGATTTATCATCACAGTCTTATTACAAAGGAAAACTTTATCCTGATGCTATTCTTGTAGAGTGGTTTTGTTATTAACGTAGAACTATAGGTATTTATTTATTTTTCAGTCAGGCTTATATGCGAATGGAACTATGGGACAGCCCATGGCATTTCAATTAAACAATTCTAAGAAGCTTTTAGCTTAAAATAAGTAAGTCATCACTTGTGTAAACAACAAACACGTATACATGTCTTTGCTACTTCTCATTTGGGGCTTGCATAGAAGTGGGTTCTCCAGCTCCACTTCACAGTTGCAATGACTGGTTTCTTGAGAGAGAGTGAGTGTTCACTGAAGTAGTTCATTCAAGATATGAAGACAGCTCTATTCTTGTAGTGGGAAAATGGGTGTGAGAGGGGTATCCAGGGCCGGCTCCAGCATTTCTGCCGCCCCAAGCAAAAAAAAAAAAAAGCCGCAATTGGGGGGCGGAGGGCGGGGGAAGCCACGATCGGTGGCGGCAGTTCGGCAGCAGGTCCTTCGCTCCTACAGGGAATGAGGGACCTGCCGCCCCCGAATTGCCGCAGGTGCTGCCCCTTTCCCTTGGCCGCTCCAAGCACCTGCTTGTTAAGCTGGTGCCTGGAGCCGGCCCTGGGGGAATCTACAAAATTTTAATTAAATTCTTTCACAATTTGCAATTTTGGCCAACCCATGGAATCCTTCTAACTAATTAAAATAATTAAAAATCTACACTAGGCCTGAAAATTATGGGTCTGGACATCAGGACCAGCTCCAGGGTTTTGGCCGCCAAGCAGCCAAAAAAAAAAAAAAAAAAGCCGCGATTGCGATCTGCGGCGGCAATTCGGCGGGAGGTCCTTCGCTCCGAGCGGGAGTGAGGGACCGTCCGCCAAATTGCCACCGAATAGCTGGACATGCCGCCCCTCCCTGAAGTGGCCGCCCCAAGCACCTGCTTGCCAAGCTGGTGTCTGGAGCCGGCCCTGCTGGGCATGAAGAAAATTTATAAACTTTGAGTACCTCACAATGTGACCACCTTCACAAAAACTTGACTGAGAATTGTCTGTGCTCATGTTTAATAGCAGGCACCTGATTTAAATGTGTAAGTGGTGAATACAGTAACCTGCCAATTTGTGTGTATTTTGGTTCCTCGTGACTAGTCCCTACAACATGATTGATTCAGAAGTATATAGAGTGCTTGCATATGTTGTCAGCTCCTACTCCCAAGTTGGAGTTGTGTTTTCCTGCATTTGCAGTGTAATGGTACTTCCAATTGACAGGAAAGTGGTTCTGTATTACTCACTCTGAAACATTCTAATCATTTTGTTAGAGTGGAAACAAAGTGTCAATTACTACAACCCCCTTCGAGAACACTTCAATCAAAACAGGCCCAGCCAGGAGGAATAGCTACAAGAGCCGAATGGTTAGACGCAGTAAGAAAACCAAAAAGAAAGAGAGCCTAGAAAGGTGAGTGGTAGTTTTGTTTTATGATAAATATATTGCTTTTGCATATGTGTGTAGGCATGTGGTTATGTATGTATAACCACATCTAAAAAACATCCTGTTACACCATTACTTTCTCTTCCACCTCCCATACCCATCTTTTTACCTTCATCCATGGTATCCCATGCTCATGAAACATCCTCCCCATCCTATTGTGCAAGGATGCCCCCCTATCCTTATTTAAAACCCTCCTGAAGATGCAGTGTTGCTGCAAGGCACAAAAACAGAAATAGAAATGAGAGAGTGAATAACTCTTTTGGGTCTTCCAGTGCATCTTTGTTTTAAATAACCTCTTTGAGACTAGAGTTGTCTTGTTGTGTATCTTTTACAGCTCCAAACATATTGCTGGCTGTGACGGGACATGCCCTCATACTAGCAGAGAGGAGACTAGCAAACTCCTCTGGGCCTGTTCAGTACCAATGAGATGCTCCTGCAAGGCCTCTTCCACCTGGGGCGGGGGTGAGTGGGTGGGTGGGTGTAGAGCTTCAAAGGGAAAATCTGCCACAGGAAGGGGTGGTCAACAGGTGGTCAGAAAGCAGAGACAGGCTTGCCGAGAGGTAGACAGCAACAAGCCTCACCTCTTCCAAATCTGCAAGACCCAGCCTCAGAGCAATGCACCCATGAGGAGGTGCTGGAAGGAGACCCCATTTGGAGTAAGCCCAAAGAGCTGATCCAGGAGGACTGCCTGAGTTCCAGGTCACCCTTACCTCCCATGGACTCCCCTCACCCATAAGGGAGAAAAGAGGGGAGAGGACTTTTCTTTTGTTTGTTTGCTCCAAGAACTCCTTTGGGCATCTGCCGGGGTGGGGTGTGGGGTAGAAGGGAGAGGAAGACAGTATAAGGACCTGACGAGGGGGCTGGGATTCCTGCCCCACACAAATTGTGGAGAATGCAGTCATAACCACACCTGATACAAGGGGTTTAAAAAAAGCCTGAGAGGAGATAGCGCTCAGCTGCTCCACGCAAGATGGAACTGGAGCAGTGGTATAAGTGGTAAGAGATGCAGCAAGCTGCCCAGCAACAGCAATTCCAACAGCAGTTGCTGCAGCAGGGGGACACCCAGCAGAAAACTCAGACCACACAACAGCAGCAGCTGCTGAGGAAACTGTTGGCCCAGCAGCAGCAGTATCAAAAGGAGATGATGCAGCAGATGGTGCCATCTCTATGCCCCCAGGGAGTCCCAGCAAGCCATGCAAGGGTGTTCCCCTGCCAGAACCAGTGAAGATAACCAAGATGGAGCCGGACGATGACCCTGAAGCCTTCCTAGTTATATTCTAGAGGGTGGTGCTAGCAGCCCAGTGGCCCCCCAGAACAATGGGCTCTGATCCTGGCCCCATACTTGATGGGTCTGGCCCAGGCGACCTTTTGTAATCTGGACTTGGAGAGGGAAATAGACTACAAACAAGTAAAGGCCGCCATTTTGGACTACATGGGTATTTCCAAGGAGACGCACCGTCAATGATTTAGAACAGAGAGCTACTCCATGGGGGTGAGACCCCAGACAATGGCACAATGGTTGAGAGAGCACTATTGAAAGTGGCTTCATCCTGCCTGAGTTCCAAGTCACCCTCACCTCCCTTTATTTTCCCATGGACTCCCCTCTCCCATAAGGGAAGAAAGAGGGGAGAGAACTTTTGTTTGCTCCAAGAACCCCCTTGGGCATCAGCCAAGTGGGGGACATAGGAAGACAGTGTAAGGATCTGAAGAGGGGCTGGAGGGGACCCTTGCCCCCCCCCCCACACTGGCACTAAACAATTCCATACATTTTGGTATGGTCTTAAACTGAGGAAACAAAGGAATAATGTACCAGATTTTACACTCATTTATATGTAACTCAAACTTTCTCTGGAAGTGTAGTGAGTAATTTTTAGAGATGATAGATTGTGGTCATGTTTTTATCCCATCTGTCTGCAATTCATCCTGTTTCCTAAAGTCTTAGC
Source organism: Trachemys scripta elegans (assembly GCF_013100865.1). Classification (NCBI taxonomy): domain Eukaryota; kingdom Metazoa; phylum Chordata; order Testudines; family Emydidae; genus Trachemys; species Trachemys scripta. Next base: position 39,476,059 of record NC_048303.1, read on the forward strand.
AGTTCTACAATTTTGTACAATTCACTTTTGGGGAGGTAACAGGGATGTTATTAAAAGCCAGCATTGAGAGCTGGGATGATGATTTGTGCAGCGTCTCTCCTGATGAATTCTCTCCCATTCTCATGCTAGGAGGAGGTCTCTCTTCAAAAAGCTAGCCAAGCAGCCCTCTCCCCTTCTTCACACGAGCCGAAGTTTCTCCTGCCTGAACCGATCCCTTTCATCAGGAGAGAGCTTGCCTGGCTCCCCAACTCACAGCTTGTCTCCCAGGTCTCCTACCCCAAGCTACCGCTCCACTCCTGATTTCCCATCCGGTGAGTTGTTAGGGAGATGGAAATATGTGCCACCTTCATGAAGCTTAGTCTGTACTGATTTCCAATGAGAATAGTCACCTATGTGAAATCCAAGACACTTTGAATAGTTTGATTTCATTTGGATTAAGAAAAACCATGATACTAAATCAAAGATTTTAGTATGGCACAGAAGAATTTAAAAGGAAACTGTGTGCTAGCTTTGTCTCCAAAATTTTATTATTGTTCGGTTTTTTAAAATCTAAAATTAATAGAAAATAAAACCTAATGAATGAATAAATCATCTATAGAAACTACCTACGGACAAATTAAAACTAGTTGAGAGAATATTACGAGTAAAGGAATGAAAATTACATTGGAAAAAGCATTGCTAGATCATGGGACCAGTGTGTGGGGTATAATAAATGTGGATTACCATTGGAAAGCTGGGTGGGTGTAGAGATACAGTAGACTTTACATGTCACATCATTCTGATTTCTAGATTGTTTCACTTGCTCCAGCCCCATTTTAGTGTTCTCATGATTTTAGCAGCTATAAAAATGAATGTTGTTGCTTAATATCCATTGCTTAGAGTTACCATATTTAACAAATAAAAAAAGAGGACCCTCCACGGGGCCCTGGCCCCGCCCATTTCCCACCCCCAGCCCCGCACCAACTCCGCCCCTTCACCGCCCCAACCCCGCCCTAACTCCGCCCCCTCCTCCCTCCCACTCCCAGCCACGCGAAAAGGGCTGCCCGAGCGCTACCGGCTTCACGGTTTGCCAGGCAGACCCCAGACCGCCGGTTGGCGCTTCCCCAGCACAGCTGGAGCCCGGGAGGGGAAGCGCCCAGCTGGGGGCGCAGGGTCTGGAGGCTGCCCGGCAAACCATGAAGCCGGTAGCGCTTGGGCTTCAGGCAGCCCCTATGCCTCTGGACCCTGCGCCCACGGCCGGGCACTTCCCCTCCCAGGCTCCGGCGGCATAGGGTCTGGAGGTATGGGGGCTGCCCAAAGCCCATAGCGCTCGGCTCTTAAACAGAGCCAAAGAGTCAGGGGAGGAGCAGAGCTGCCGCGGCCGGAGGCTCTACTCCTCCCCTGACTCTTCGGCTCTGTTTAAGAGCCGAGCTGCCCGAGCGCTACCAGCTTCGGGCAGGCCCCATGCCTCCGGACCCTGCGCCACCAGAGCCCGGGAGGGGAAGTGCCCGGCAGGCGGCTGGGGTCCGGAGGCAAAGGGACTGCCTGAAGCCGGTAGCGCTCGGGGAGCTCGGCTCTTAAACAGAGCCGAAGAGTCAGGGGAGGAGCAGAGCAGCCGCGGGAGGGGAAGTGCCCGGCCGGCATTTTCCCGGACATGTTCGGCTTTTTGGCAATTCCCCCCGGACGGGGGTTTGATTGCCGAAAAGCCGGACATGTCCGGGAAAAAACGGACATATGGTAACTCTACCATTGCTGAAGGTGTAAATCATCTGAAAGCTTGGAACTTTTCTTTGAAATGGCAGAAAATATTAGCTTCTAACTCCTGTGGGAAAATAATTGCTAATTTAAATGTAAGGGAAAAACCATGTTTATAAGAGGTTTCAGAGTAGCAGCCATGTTAGTCTGTATCCGCAAAAAGTACAGGAGTACTTGTGGCACCTTAGAGACTAACAAATTTATTTGAGCATTTATAAGAATGATGTTATTTTACAGTCCAGTAACTTGCAGCCTACCAAACCATGGAATGCTTTGGCAGGTAGAACAAATGCTTATCAGTACATTTTTTGTGTGCTGCGTCCGCGTTAGTTATTAGAGAGTTATAAGAGCTGAAGCAATTTTCTAGTTTTATATTTTTCTTTTTTAGGTACCAATTCCTCCCAGAGCAGCTCCCCTAGCTCAAGTGCACCCAATTCTCCAGCTGGCTCAGGTCACATAAGACCCAGCACTCTTCACGGGTTGGGTCCAAAGCTTGGCGGACAAAGATACCGGTCAGGAAGACGCAAGTCAGCTGGCAGCATTCCTCTCTCCCCTTTGGCACGAACACCTTCTCCAACACCCCAGCCACCATCCCCTCAACGATCTCCATCACCTTTACTGGGGCATTCAATTGGAAATTCAAAAATAGCTCAGGCATTCCCTAACAAGATGCACTCTCCTCCAACTATTGTAAGACATATAGTGAGGCCAAAGAGTGCCGAGCCACCCAGGTCTCCACTGCTAAAGAGGGTCCAGTCTGAAGAGAAACTTGCACCTTCTTATGGTTGTGACAAGAAACACTTATGTTCACGCAAACACAGCCTGGAAGTGACTCAAGAAGAGGTGAATAGGGAATTGTCCCAAAGAGAAGTAACTCTTCAGAGCCTGGAGGAGAATGTGTGTGATGTGCCATCACTCACCCGAGTCAGGCCTGCAGAGCAAGGCTGCCTGAAACGCCCTGTCTGCAGAAAGTTGGGTAGGCAAGAGTCTGTTGATGAGCTGGATCGGGAGAAATTAAAGATCAAGATAGTTATGAAAAAGCAAGATCTTGCTGAGAAACAAGATTGTCTGCAGAAAGCAAGCACTATACATGAGCCTAGTGATGAATCAGAAAATCCTGCTACCTTAAGACTGGAAGAAAGAGACAAAAAATCATTTCAGAAGGCTTTGGAAAGATCAAATCACTTTGAAACTAAAATTACTGCTCTGGAGACTCCGTCAGTAGGTGGCATACTCAAAGACACCCTTCACAAGAATGCAAACATGAGACCAAATGACTGTGTTCCCTTAGATACACACATGCCATGTCATGGGCCTCCTCTTAATGAACTCAGTCATCTCTCTTATGACTTCAAAAGAATTTCCCCTCCATGTACATTGCAAGATGTGCTACCTCACTCATCTGACAGGCTGCTAAATGGAAAGGGAGAAAACACAGATAAAAATGCACCAACAAAAGAATTTGTCAAATTTGAAAGACTAGATGGTAAGCTTGCAAATATTGATTATCTCAGAAAGAAAATGTCCTTTGAAGAAAAAGATGACAGTCTCTGTCCAGTGTTAAAGCCCAAACTGACATCAAATGTTCATGAATGCCTTCAACTTAATGCAGTCAGACCCATCAATATACAGCAGGATTCCGCTACAGTTGCTGATAGCAGAGCATTTATCAGTAGTGCACATGCTGCTCAGATTAGCTCAGTTTCTTTTGTTCCTCTCAAAGCCTTGAATGGTCGAGTGGAAACTGGTGTGGAAAAATCAGCCCTGATTTCTACTGAGTCTCCTGTCAGAAAAAGTCCATCGGAGTATAAACTAGAAGGGAGATCGGTTTCTTGTCTGAAACCAATTGAAGGCACTTTAGACATTGCCTTACTGTCTGGGCCACAGGCTTCAAAGACAGAACTGCCTTCATGCCTGCTACCAGAAAGTCAAAACACCAGCAATGATGTGGGCTCTTCCATGCCTCTGGCATCTCAATGCAATGGTGTAAAGGAGGAGACATCCTGTCAGAAAGAGGTGTTGTCACCCCATTCAAAGTCTAGTAAATCTAATCTACTAGAGCCCCAATTTTCACAGTCAAGCAAGAATTTTCAAAATGCACCAGCAACCCCCATGACCACAGAACTAGAAACAGGAAAAAAGATTTCCAGTCCAGGTGCTACATACAACATTTCTGTCAGGGAAGTTGATCAAAAGAGAGAGGATTCCCATTCAAAACAGAAGGACCATGCGACTGAAGCAAAATTACACACTGTCCAAAATCAGTGTCTCCACACTGCCCTGGCATCTGCCACATCTCCCACAGCCCAAGGCAACCCTGAAAAAACTGCAGGAAAAGAGAGGCAAACCCAAAAGGAGTTGCCTGTCAAGTACCCAGAAACACAAAGAAATTACGAATCTTTCCTTGCGAAGGCCGAGGGGATCAGAAATTCATTTATGAAGAAATCTATCCCAGATGCTTTTAAAACAAGCGACTCCAAAACTATTCAGAGAAACTCTGCTGACTTTGCCATTCCCCTTCAAACACATAGAACAACGAGCGTGCAGACAGCAGGCTCTAAGGTGGAGTCTAAAGATGGCAAAGATCTACCAAAACAATTTGCCAAAGATGACATTGTCCCTGCTGGTTCTTCTGTAGAGAGGGACATGAACAAGAGGGAGATGATGGACTCAAAGAGTGAAATGTCTTTGCCCAAAAGGCCTGTACAACAATCAGTAGAATCTAATACTAAAAGTGAGAAATCACTTGTGTGTTCCTCTGTGCAGAAGGACAACTCCAAAGATTTGAGAAAGAAAGATCAGAAACAGTCTAGCAATATACAGCTTCAAACTACAGAGAGAGAGCTACCCAACCTGATTATTAGGCAGCAATTTAGCTCTTCAGGTTCCCCTTCTGAGAGAGAGATTGTAAACAGAAACTGTGTAATAGATGCTCCTGTGCATTTAGGTGTTCAAGAGCAAGTCAAAGCTGGTTCAGCCTACATGGAAAGCAGTAATAATAAATCCAGGCAAATAAATGAAACTTGTTCCTCTAAATCTAAGCACTCTGACAAATTCACATTTGCACAAAAGCAGTGCACTGCAAACATAAAAGAAAAAGAAACAGTTATTCAGCCCTCAGCTGGCTCTCGGAAAGATGGGAAACATGCCAATAAAAGTGTGCAAGATTCTCTTTCTTTTGTTCCAATTTCTCAGAGAAAACTAAACAATGAGTACGTTCAGGTAGAAAAGCCTCTGGGTCTGGAACGCGAGTCAGCACCTTCAATCCAAATCAATAGCAGCATTCCTGAAACCAAACCTAAATCCTCTTGTAATGGCCCGGCACCAGCAGGCCCAGAAAACTCCAAGCATTTTCTAAGTCAGGAAACAGCAGGCTTCAGTGAGGCTGCTGATCAAAAGCAACTCTATGTAAGTGAAAAACAAAACATGCCTCCAAAGTTTTCCACTGTGAAAGACTGTCTCTTATTGAACAAACTGGCAGACAAGGGCCCAAGTAATCAGGCCATCACTGCAGACAAAAGACCTGAAGGACAAAAATGCACTGAAGCACTTTATGTTCAGAATGACAATGGGAAATTGGAGCCCAGCCTTTTCCTTAACTGTGACCAGGGGAAAGTAGCAGAAAAGGCAGCCATAGTTAGCAAAGGCTCTCCAGATTCAAAAGGGAAGGGACAAGTTAGTCAAAAACAGTTAACAGATGCGAACAAGCAGATTACAGCAAAGCTTTTATCAGCTGCCACTGTGCAGAGTTCATGTCATTCAGCTGTAACTCCATCAAAGCAGCTGAATTGTCCACCCAACTTCCCTGAATGTAGGCAAGAAGCATCTCGTTTGTCTTCAGCAAACAATGATGTGTCTTCAACCAAGGTTAAAACAGGCTCATCAGAGCTTCCTGTCACCAGCTACAAGGAACTGAAAAAGCAAGCCACCTCTTCTACAGGGGATGGTAAAAGAGAAATCACTAAGAGCGTTTCACTGTTGACCTTGCATAGCTCTGCTATCCCAGTAGAAGCCCTTCATCCTGCTTCAAACCTTGGGAGTAAACCTGGAAATCAAGAAAAACCTCTTTCTGCTAACAACACTGTAGATGTAAAGGGAAAAGATCCCATTCAAGCTCAGCCTCCTGCTGCAAAAAAACAGAATGTAGGTAAAGATTTACCCAGGTCAGTAACCACCCCTGACCGTCCTAATGCACTTTCATCTGATAAAGACTCAGTGCGGCAGAGGCGAGGAAAGGATGCTTCACGGAGCAGTCCTCACAAAAAGTCCTCTCAATAGCATTAACTTGACAGATATGACTTAGACTTTAGCTGAAAATTGTTGATGTGTCTTGACTACCTTCTGAAACCAGCACTGTGTGGTATCTTTACATGGCAAAGCTTTCATGCCACTCCAGCAGGGGGCAGTGTGTACAAAGAGAGGACCTTTTTCAAAATGCCTTCCCAAATGTAACCGGTAAAACTGTTACCATAGAGTATTTGTATAAAATTACCTTTACAGTTGAGAGTTGTTGAGAAAAAGATTTTCCCTGTAAATATCTCATGACGTGTTTGGTTTTGAATGTAGCATATATACGTTGCTGCTGATTGCATTGTTTACTATTACCTTTTTTTTTTTTTAAGATAGTTGCTTTGCCACTTATATGCCATAATCAAATATGAAGCAGAATTACTGAAACTCAGACCTAGGATAAACAATACAAATATGGTCTGATTTAAAGGGAAAGAAAATAAGCCACATTTTTACTTGTTAAAAATTCTAGATAGTGTTAAAAACAATAGAAAAAATATGGTGGCTTATTGTAAGTTTTTATGTATATTTTAAATAACCATAGATTTTGATAGTACTGTATCTGGCTAACTGCTTCACCCAGATCGAATGTAAGACCTAACCGAATCTCCGCAGTGCACAGGCTGCCTCTCATTTAGAATAGGTGTAGTTACAGTGAAGGGAAAAGCCTCCGTTAACACTACACCCAGTTGAGTAGCATTATCTGGTGAAACAGATGTTCTCATCTTGTCCTTAGGGAGGCTACCTGGGACCTTCACTTCAGACAAGGCTGAGACTGCAAGCACGTGTGCTTAGTTTCTGCTGCAATCCTGTCTTGGTTCCCTTTTAGCTCTTTTAAATTCAGGCCTTTATAGAGGTGAGGCACAAGTAGAAGCAAATGACTAGCAGTACTATTCCCATCCCTGTTTTTTAATGAATTTAAAGAATATCAATTATCATGGTATGTAGGTTAGAGTAACTAGCTTCATGCAGTTTAGCTTTTTTCTCTTTTATATGACAAGTCTGGTAAAAAGGAAAAAAGTGATTTCAGTATCATATCTTCAGAAAAGATCAGGACATCTGATACCTTTTAATACATAGCTGGGGCCTTATGTTGTAGAGCAAACTTGCTGTTTTTAGCAAGTAATCCCTGGGTTTCACATTCATTTCTAAATGCATTGAGTAGCTCCTGGCATTTCATAACATGATCTCTTTATTTGTATGCAAAAAAAAAAAAAAAAAAAAAGTAAATACTGTAATTTAAAAAAGCAGCATTTTTGTAACAAAGGGACCTGTTGGAGCTATTTGGTGCTAGAATGTGACTGTCCTTATTACTTTTGCTAAGCCTTATTTAAATTTTGTATACTGTGGAACATGTTGAATTTGTCTGATTGTTTTAGTGTGGAGGTATTTGGTTTGTTTTGAAGGACAAAAGGTAAAGTTTGAAACATGTACAGGAGCACTACAGAAATATCCACACAAATGAGTATTTTTAAATTATTAGTATCAATAAGATGGTATTTTTGCTTATTTGTGTTATAAATATCCATATAAGAGCCAATGTACTATCAGTTTCCTCTGGAATTTCTTTGTTTCTAGAACTATACCATTTTTCTTCAAAGCACAGTGTAATTTTGGCTTGGAGATTTGTAAGGCACCTAGTAGTATGCTAATTTTTCCCCCCACTGCTTAGTTGGGTTTAGATTCATTTCAGTGAGTCTGTGATTAAAAGATAAAATTGCCAACAAGTCCTCCTAATTTTTCACATTGCGCTATTACATTAATTTCTTTTTCTATGCGCTCACATGATACAACAATTGGAGAAAATAGTTTTGAAAAGTTTTGAAGAGAAAATGGTTTCAGCATTAACAGTATATATCTGTGCTTTGGCAGTTGTTCTAACCAAACACTAATGCACTTAGGTATCATGACATTTCTGGCTGGGAGGTATTTCCTAGTTTACAGTCTTTTGCATTTTTAAACTGTCCTCTTGTTTCCTTTAAAACATATCTAGCTATTTGTTTACAAATGTATCTTTTATGTATATTTTGTATAGTGCATTATCACTTCTGCCAAATAAGGGTTGTTGGTTTTTTGTTTGTTTGGGGGTTTGATTTTTTTTTTTTGTTTTTTTTTTTTTTGCATTTTGGAAGCGTAACAGTGCTTAAGCTCGTGTTCATGTAGTACCTGTTTGTTGGTGTTTACCTTACCCGTGAGCTGTTAGAGATCCTTTCATCTGTACTTGATGGTCTATCTTTGTGTGATTGTTGATTATGACGTGCTCCTTTGTAGACTTCCTGCTGTAGATTTATCAGCTTACAAAACCTGTTTGTTAGGGTCTGTGCAATAAAGTGTTTGCAGTCTTATTTTCTTTAAGAAACTCCCTATGGATGTCATAATTGTTGTATACTGAACAAAAATATTTATACTTATGCAGTTGCATACAACTGAAATAAAAATTGAGCATGAAAAGATAGTCATTAGGTTTCTTTAATCCCTTTTTTGCCCATTACTAAATGCAGCTTCGTACTACGCTGCGTTTACATGAGATTCGATGGCTCATGCTCGTTTCCGTTTGTTTTTTCTTATTACCAAGCCAGTTTAGTTACTTTTTGGAACAGACTAATCAAGTATTTTGCGTGGAGAAGCATGGTCTAGTGCAGGGGTTCTCAAACTGGGGGTCGGGACCCTTCAGGGGGTCGTAAGGTTATTATGTGGGGGGTCGCGAACTGTCAGCCTCCATCCCAAACCCTGCTTTGCCTCCAGCATTTATAATGGTGTTAAATATATAAAAAAGTGTTTTTAATTTATAAGGGGGGGGGTCCGCACTCAGAGGCTTGTTGTGTGAAAGGGGTCACCAGTACAAAAGTTTGAGAATCACTCGTCTAGTGGTTAGAGAGGGGGATTAGGATTCAGTTTCTCTGGGTGCTCTCCCTAGCTCTGCCGCTGACATGCTGTGTGAGCTGGGGCTGGTTAGGTAACCACTGTGCCTCAGTTTTCTCATCTGTAAAGTGTGGATCTGCTACCAGACACACCAACTCTCATGAATTAATCGCAAGAGACGCAATTTCTAAGTAGAATTAAGTCTGACTCATGATCTCACAATAAAACTCTCAAATGTCAGGATTTGTTTTCCTTCCCGCTCTCAGCCAGCCCCAGTCTGATGGAGCTCCCACTGTCAATGTGCCCCAGGTGGCCGGGGTTCCCGCTCTCGGCCAGCCCCGGGGCTGACAGCAGGAGCCCCTCCTCGTGGGACGGGCTGGTGGCAGCAGTCCCAGCTGCTGCAAGGAGAGGCTCCTGCTGTCCACCAGCCCCAGACGGCAGGGGCTCCCGCTGCTGTGAGCCTGCCCCATCTCCAGCTGTACAAGAAAGGTAAGTTTCTGGCCTGCCTGGTTGCAGAGGAAACGTTGAAAATTGTGACCTGAGAGCACCTTAAAGGCTTAGAAACCTGAAGGGAAATAAAGAGAACCCATATTTCATTTAAAAAAAAAAAACTTCATGATTTTTAAACCAGTCTCATTATTTTGGGGGGTCGGACTGATGATTTTCCCGTGGCAAGAGTTGGCAACGTTGTATTAAATACTAACCCACCTTTGCAAAGTTCCTCTGATGAAAGTGCTAGATAAGGGCTAAGTGTAACTGCAATATCCATGAGGATTCAGCTGCGGAGGAGGAAGGATTTCTAAGGGCACGGCTACTCTAGGGAGCACTCTAATGTAGCTGCTCTAAACTGATGGGAGAGAGCTCTCCTGTCGGCTTAACTACTCCAGTCCCCATTAGTGGTAGAAGCTATATCAGCAGGAGAAGCTCTCCCACCAACATGGTGCTGACCCAACCTTGTTGGTGTACCTACATTGCCCAGGGTGCTGATTTATTCCCACCCCTGAGCAACATAAGTTATGCTGAAAGGCAAGGTCAGGTTTCTGGAGGATTTCCCACACAGGAATCACCCTTCCTCCTCCTTTTTCCTGACCTCTTGACATGATCCATCTCTTTTAGCTGCATGTTTCTAGCCCCTCCCCACCATTTCATGAACTAGAGGTGGGAGGCTAGTCAAATTGGAAGAACCTTTATGGAACAGAAGAATGAATTAGTGTACTGGATCCTGACCCAAGGTCTACATAGTCCAGTGTCCTGTCTCTTGACAGTGGCCAGGAACAGATGCTTCAATTGAAGGTGTAAGAACCCTCCACTGCATACAGGTGGTATATGTTCTCATCCTGACCTCTAGTAGAGACTGGAGCAAGCCCTGAAGCACAAGTTTCAATATCCCTTCCAAAATTTTATTGTCATTAATTCAGTAACTCTGGCTATACCTGATGTCTGTGTAAATAGGCAATCCCTTTTTGAATCTTAAGTTCTTGGCGTCAATAATTTCCTGTGGCAGTGTGTGCCACAGCTGAATCATAGACTGTGTGCAAAAGTATTCTCTTGTGGTGTTTATTGAGCTTCCCATCTTTTAATTTCATTGAATGTCCCCTGATTCTTTTATTATGAGAATGAGAACAGAAGTAGAGAGACTGAGGGGCTGTGAGCCATGCGGGAGTATCCTTAGGGCGAGAGAGGGAAGGCTACTGTTTGTAGGAGAAGTGGAAAGCGGGTGGGGCTCCTGCTGGGCTGAGTCCTTAACCTGGGAGTGATTGAGTCCTGTCCAGCCCCTCAGCAAAGGGCATTACGGACAAGGATACACTAATCTTTGTTGCTCCAAGGAGCGTGGTTCATTGAGACAGTGATAGTCTCCAGGTTTGGACACTACCTAGCAGTTAGGTGACTTGAACACAGCTGATCATAGATTGTCAGGAAATGCCTGAACCTCATTGTTGCTGCTATTCACAAATCAGAACTGCATTGTTTCTTCAATTGTTTCCCCCCTACAGAACCAGGTGTCAGTGTCGTTACAGCGATACAATTATTGGTTAAACCAGCACTGTACAAAATACATAGGAAGCTAGGCACTGATCTACAGCTCTTAGACAAATCTGCCAAGTGTAGCATCTTGCTTGACACACGTGTAGGCCACCCCTAGGATGACTAGATACCAAGTGTGAAAAATCAGGGTGGTGGTGTAATAGTCTTCTATAAGACAAAACCCCTAATATTAGGATGGTCTCCCTAGACACCCCCCCCCCCCCCTACATTTCCATGGCCCAGACTAAATGCCATGCTGGACTCTGGGCAAGCAGAAGGGTAGAAGCTTCCGTTCAGACCTGTTGCCACCACGGGTGGTGATTGCACATGCCAAGCAGGCTGCTCTCTGCCTCTCCCAGTATTGTCTCCAGCGCTCCAAGCCAGCAGAGGAGGACAGGACCATACAATGTCAGATGAGCAGCTGGAGGGAGGAGAGTGGGAATCATAGAAAGAAATCATGAGAGTTGGCAACACAAGTGAACCAACCTGAGCTATAGAATCTCCTTCTTCCCTGTGACAGGTTCCCCGCAGTGTGCCACTTGGATCTGGGCACCACTGAGCCCCCATGACCGACCAGCCTGGGCTCCTTTCTACACTGTACTGCTCTGACAAGCTGCCAAGCCCTCCAGGCTTCAGCCTGCACTTTCACCAGAATACATGCAGGTAGGAATATACCCAGCTGCAGTACACACAGGCAGGCTCTTTAACCAGCCCCTGCATGGGAAGGCTTCAGCTAGGGCATCTCGCAGTTCTTAAAATACGCACCCCCTGTGCAGTGTAAACCCAAAATTATACCATCGTGCGCTGCACAGGGAAGTGTATGGCGTAAGCTCATAAAATTCACCCCATCCCTCAATGTGGAGAGGAATATGCAACAGCTTTCTCCCCCTGAGTTATGATTTCCATGCACTGGTTTTAGATAAATCCAAAAGCAAGTTTATTAACTACAAAGAGAAATTTTAAGGGACAGCAAACAGATCAAAGCAGCTTACCTAGCAAATAAACAAAAAACGCAAACTAAGCTTAATATACTAAATAAAACTATTATGAATAGCAGATTCTCACCCGAAGTGATGATACAAGCAGGCTGCAGATTCATAAGGGGCAAGCTGCCCTTGCTTACAGCTTGGAATCCCCAGGTGTTCCATTCAGAGGCTAAAAATCCCTTTAGCCATGGCGAGAATCCTTTGTTTCAAAGCTTGGTTCCCACACCAGTCAGTGGAAAAATACATTCAAGATTGAGTCCAGCACCAGGGGAACTGGTCACTTGTCCCTGTAGTGTGTCAGCAGCCATAACTCGCAGGCTGTCTGTAGCTTCCTCAGGAAGGTTCCCCTATTGGCTCATTAACCTGAATGGGCCCATCCCAGCCAGCCATCTAGACTGAAAGCATTTTGCCTAGTAGGTGTTGCCCAGGTGTAACTACATTTTGAAATACAGATATATAGTCAATATTCATAACTTCGGATAAAAAAAGATACATGCATACAAATAGGAATTATAGTCCGCAAACCATAACCTTTCCAATGACACCTCACGTGACTTATCTTGCATAAAATGTTATTATATCATACTCATATCATAATATTATGAAGAACATGGGGTGCAGCATCACAGGCCCCACACCACCTCCCAATTGCTCAGGGGAGCTCTGGAAAAGTGTGAAAGGGGAGTTTAGCTTCTATTCAACACTTTTCACCAGTACTAAATGCACACAGTGTTTTCAAAACAAGTACTTAGCACAGGCGCTGGCTTTCTCAGGGCCCTGGGGTGCTCCATTCCGCCCCACCCCTTCTCACAAGCCTCCACTCTGCCCCACCTCTTCCCGCCCAGTTCTGCCCCCTCCCCCAAGTGTGTCCCCCTGCTTCGTCCCCTCCTCCACCCTACCCCCCCCCCCAGCACAACACTGATTGTGGTGGATGGGAGGCATTGGGAGGGAGGGGTAGGAGTTGATTGGCGGGGCCGCCAGGGAATGGGAGCCACTGGGGGAAGGGGGAGGATCTGGCTGCCAGTGGGTGCTAAGCACCCACTAATTTTTTTTCCAGCCCTGGAATACCCATGGAGTCAGTGCCTATGGTACTTAGCCCTATATACAAATGATAGATAAATTAGCTAGTAAAATAATTTGTACAGACGTCACTCTTGGAGCTGCAGAGAATTTGGCAGTGATTAAATGAGCAGATAATCATCCCTGGATAACCAGGAGGGCATGCTGCACATTTTAATGGGTGCGTAACAGCATTTCTTCCAGGCTGTGGGTAGGTTTGCATTGATGGGCTCAGCAGAAATGTGTTTGAGGGATTTGAATGAAGGGAGGCAGATAGGTGACACCAGAATGTAGAGGTCAAGTTAAAAGAGGTAGCCTAGATGACAGCACAAAGATGGCTAGAGAAGGCTACAGGGAAAGCAAGGTGGGAGGCAAGGCTCTGGCAGGCCTAGGGAGGAATAGGAAGAAACGAGCAGAGATCCAGGTAGGAATGGTGTGTAATATAAGGGCTTGATGGTGTAGGCATGAAACTTGTACTTGATGCAGAAGACAAGAGGAAACTAGTGGAGGGATTCAGATGGGGGAGTATCCTGGTCTGAGTGGCCGTCACAGAATCAGAAGTGTGACTGGTCAAGGTGGGTTCAGTCCCAGGCAGGAACAAGCTTGGTGATGGAAAGAAAGGGATGAACACAAACAAAGAGTTTATTTTTAAGTTATTCACTTGAGAAATTGGCATGCATCTTGCCATTGAAGTCTGCAGTTTGGTTAGAGCAGCAGCCTTTTTCCTAGCCAAAGATGGGGTAGGAAGAACTTTGCTCTGAGCATTGCTGGTTTTTCAATGTGGAGTAAAGGTAAGTGCTACTTTAAATCTAACAATTTACCGCCTAATCTCCTGAAACTTAACTTGTTAGTTACAAGCAGTTCGGGTTCCTTTCCCATCTAAATACTGATGTCAAAATCTACATTGAAAGTCACTATAAGGTTTGTTTACACCAGGATGGTCCTGAGTTCAAATCCATCAGCCATCATTCATCTCAGGCAATTCAGTTCATCTCTTTGTGTATCAGCTCTCCAGCTGTGTTAAAAAAAAAAAAAAAAAAAAGAGCAAAACCTGACTGAAAACCAAGTGATGCATCAGATTAGAGGTTTACTGAGTAAATAAATCCTATAAAGAAAGATAAATCCAATGTCACTTTCTGTTGGTTTATATCCTCACTAAGTAATCCCCAAAAAACTAAACCTTTAGACTTTGAATTTCCCTGTATAGAATCAGTGTTTGTGATGCACTGCGTTTATATAAAAATATTCCTTCAGAAGGGGCAGTCCAATCTGTATATTTAGGATTTGTGTACCTGGTAATGAGCAACATATGCTGTTCTCCTTTATTATTTGTGTAACTTCTAGGTGTGACTGGTGCTTGAGAGACAAATAAAAAAGCAAAGCCCTGCTCAGAGAGAGTTCACATTCTAAATTAAATAAAAGAGAACACAAAAATGACAGCAGGTGGGATAAAAATAAAAAGGATTGAGATGGTAAAGTGGTGAAGACATGTATTGTATTGTATTGTATTGTATTGTACTTGGAGAAGCACAGATCTCCCAGAAAGAGCAAAGCTGTTCATGCGATGAAGTGGAGAAACTGCTTGCCAGCCCAGCAGGGGTTAAGGAGCGCCTCTGGCCCCAGCTAGCCCCGTTATAATTGCAGCCAATGCCAGGCCTGGAGTGGGGAGAAAAGGAGAGAGCCTGGGCCAGTTCAGGGTTGACTGGTGAAGAGGCAGGAGCTAGCTGCCTGAAAGAAAGAAGCCAAGGCCATCCCCAGAGAGCACATTCTCTCCCCCAGCCAAGAGAGACTGTGGAGACCTAGGAGTCTCTGGCAACTGAGGTAACTAGGTGACTGCAACCCAGAGACATTGTGGGGTTTGGCTGTACCAAACTTACAGCTGCCCTGCCCGAAGGAGCCTGGGACCACAGCAGGGTGCCACCCAGGATCCATGAGATGGCGCTGCGGGAGGCAAGCCACCCCAGTGGATTGAGTTACAAGGACCTGTAACGGTGTTGGGACTCACCACCTGGCACCTCCTGCTGATTGTCTCTGGGAATTAGCTCTGTCCAGTGGAGCACCCCCTCCTGGTGGTGTCCCGTCCGTCATCTCGCCCTCAGTTGGCATCTGAGCCCGCATCGCTCACCAGCTCGCGGCGTCCTTTTCAAGCCACTGTCCTCCGGCTGTGCCCTTAGTCCATCCTCGCCCTCTTCTGGGAGGGGGTAGGGGGTGTTGATCAACAGTCTCTCTACGCCCCAGCCACCATGTCCAACCACACACCCCAAAGTCTAATCCCTCTTGTCAGGGATCTGGTGTAGTCTATGATGGCCGCTCCCTACGGCCAATGGCTGGGTGTACTGGAAGGGGGGGACCCAGGCCCGCCCTCTACTCTGGGTCCCGGCCCAGGGACCCTCTGGCGGCATCCTTGCTGTCCTCCTTCTCTCCCCTCGTCTGTCCGCTTCCCTGGACCGCTTCCCCTATGGCCCCTTGCACCCGCTAGGCCCTTCCCTTCAGGGCCTGCAGCCTGGCAGGCTATGGGCTAGAGCTCCCTTTTGCTCCCCTAGCCCGGCCAGTACTGCGCTGTCCACGGTGCTAATCTCCCACCTCTGGAGACTGACCTTCCCCTGTTGAAGGCCTGGGACAGACTGCTCCTTTCCTGAGCAGCCTTTTTATAGGGCTGAGCCTGGCCCTGATTGGCTGCCTCCAAGCTGGGCCCTGATTGGCTCCCAATAAGTCCTTCTCTAATTGGCTGCCCATCTGCGCAGGCGCACTGGACTGCTGCAGCCCACGCTCTCAGGGAGTGGGGCAGTCCGCCCCACTACAGGGCCATGCCCCAAAGTGAAGACATTCTGGTCGGAAGCAGCCCAGGGCAGTGGATTTAAACTCCCTGCTTGGAGTGCTCCCAGTTCAGCCCCCCTTGTGTTGACTGGGCTGGGACCCGGTGGAGTGGGAGGTCCTAGGTCCCTCTACCCCTGCTGCCTGAAAGACTGAGGCACCTTGACCTAGGGAAACAAGGGGCTAGAAGTCAGGCATGCCAACCACTAGGCCACCTGGCCCTCCAAGCACCTGGCACACTCATTTTAATTACTTTGCATTTATCAACATTGAATTTCATCTGCCATTTTGTTGCCCAGTCACCCAGTTTTGTGAGCTCCCTTTGTAACTATTGGTACAGGTCTGTCGCATCTTACGCGCATTTAACATGCGCGATTTCAACTTTACGTGGTCGGCAAAAACAAAAACAAAAAAAGAGAAAAACAAAAGTTTTAATACTATACCTGTAGTGTGGGCGATTTCGCCCGCCATTGAACTTAATGGGGTTTTGGCTATACGTGGTTTTCGCTTTACGAGCTAACAGCAGAATGGAACCCCCGCGTAAGATGAGACGGACCTATACACTCAATTCTTGTTAAATTATTTTTGCACATTTTCAGTTTTTTACCTTCTTTGTTGACTTTTTGTTTTAGTTGACTTGTAAGTAGTTGAAATTTAGCTCTGCTCCTGGCCCTAGGGGACTGGGTCAGGTTTCTGTAGCTACAGAGGGGTTCACATTGGAGATTTTGTCTCTGGGAGCTGAGCAAGGTTTGAGCCTAAAGTTCCTCTTTCAAGGTGAGGCAGTGTTGCAGAAAGCACGGTGATGCATGCTGGAATAAGAGTGCTGATGCTACAATTTTGGGTCCCAGGCAGGGGTGAGTAGTTGGTACTTGCCGAGCTGCTGGCGACAACTGAGGTATGTCAGCAGAGATGTTTAGGAAACTTTGGCACAATGCTTTCACACGCTGTAACGCTGCTCTGCTCACTTTTGACTCCACTGTTTGTCAATCACTTTTGTAGCACGCTATTGTAGAGAACAAATTATTCAAGATGCATGTATATTTCCAGCTCCTTTAGAAAAATCCATGCTAGACAAATGGAAACTTAGAATGCTGGAAAGGAAAGCCATACAAGATTTTGGGTGTTTTACCGTGTTACACAACTAGACGTTCTTTTAGGTACAATTTTCCCCTTACACTATTGTGAAGCTGTGCCTTCAGATAGTGCATTTATTACAGCATCAAACATAAGCTACTTGTCTTCAATTTCAAGGCCCTTCATAGTCTATCCCCACCCTACCTTATCTCTCATTCACTATCAAAATATTGATGCCAGCTTCCATTGCCTACTTGTTAAATTTTCAATCAGGCACCTTCATGTTTTCTCTCCTGCTGCGCTGCCATGAACATTCACGACGTTTTCTCATTATCCTCCTTCAAACCCCTCTTTAAATTCTCCTTTGCCGTGATGACTTCAAAAAATTTGATAATGATTAGGCTGCTGATATGCTGCCTGTCATGCTGGCCAGTATTGTCGTCATCTTCCTTGTACTCCCCTATTTGTAACAGTTATCTCTTGTCTTACATGGAGATTGTAAGGTCTCTGGGACAGGGACCATCATTGTGTTCTGTGTTTATACAGCGCCTAGCACAGTGGGGTCCTGGTCCATGACTGAGGCTCCTTGGGGCTATGGTAATACAAATAAATAATTGCAGAGCTCACTGTATTGAACCAATTCTGTTTTGGAAGCTGTGCCTTGAATCAGCTAGTGAAAGTTCAGCAGTTTCTGGGTTTTATGTAGCTTGCTTTGCACTGTTCTCAAAGATATGCTGATGTAGGTCAAATCATGTCAGTTGACCACCTATTATTTGGCCACAGTCAAATATTGTTAAATATTCCAGCAAGAACGCCCTGCTGTAGGTGGCGACCTCCCTTTTCGATTGCATCATGCATTCTTTCATTTTTCTAGCACTTCATTCATTGTGTTTCCATTATTGTGAGTTAAAATTACTCAGTTAAATGTTTGTTGTAATTAGCCACAAATATCTATCTCAGGCTAAGCCTAGTGGTGACCATAAAGTCTTACTGTTCTAATAAACCAGTGCTTTACAATATTTGACCATTTTGGACATTATTTGACCAATATTTGTCCGGTCAATTGAACAGTTATTTTTCAAATAAGGGAAGTGATATCTTTTATTGGACCAACTTCTGTTGGTAAAGAGACAAGCTTTCAAGCTTACACAGAGCTCTTCCTCAAGTCCTGGCTCCATCTACACTGCAAAGAATTCTTTGTGGACCAGTCAAATGTCCAATCCTATGCTGATGAGTTTCTTTGCTTAACAGGGGCTTTGCAAAGACATTTGTTCCAAGACGTTTTTCCTGTCTTAGATCACTCTGTGCAAGCATCGTTTTGATGGAGGCTGCCTGTTCTGCTGTTTATGTCTATTCAAATACCATATGCATTACAGGGTCAGCTCACCGGGTCACAATAACACATTTTTACATCTGATAGTTTGCCTGTGACAGCAACAACTTGTAATGTATGAAAACAATTCACATTCGTGTGTGGACATGCTATATTATCATAACCAAGATATGGTAGTGCTATACTGTGAAATTGACAGCAGACATCAAAAAGCGCCCACTGTGCAATTTTCAACGTGACTTTCCTGTTTAAAATAGGGATGCCGTCAGATAACTTTTGACTTAAGTTATATAGGTTGGGGGCTGTATAATATGTGAGGGAAGTTGTAGGTCCGTCTGTGTATGTGAAGTGCAGACATTTTAAAGAGCTTCAAGAATCTCCATTTTGTAGACTGACACTAGCCAAACTTGGTACCTGCTACAAAGGAGAAAGCAGAGAAAACATTGATAATATTTCTATCTTGTACGTCTCACGAATTGAGTGGAAACTTTTCAACCCAGTGGTGATCTTCAATACATTAACTAGCTTAGACTTTATAGGGGAAACTTTCAAGGAAAAGCCTCTGGAATAATAGCTGAAGTTGAACTGGAAGTCCCCTGTGTAAAGTGTTCAAAGAGAACTCAGCTCCCATGCATCTTTGAGTAAATGCAACATTCCGTTCATCACAGCTGAGACCCTTTGCTCCATACAATGTATATACATTTCTGCGGAAAGAGAACGATGCACAGCCTTAGAGGGGATTGGCGCTTTACATCCAAGTTGAATTGTTATGGAAGCACTGGTGCAAAAACTTGCATTCTAGCCACAAAGGGCAGACTAATAGCCACGTCTAGTACTTGTCAGGCTTTGGCCCAAGTATAAATATTAACTCCTTACTATTGCTGTTTGGATTTAGTAACCTATGATAAAGTAAAGCAGAAACTCCCTAATTCAACACACTTAAGTAATGCGAAGTGTTTTCTGAACTTTGCAGATCCATACACCAGAAGTACAGACCGCAGCCCCACTACAAAATAGCCATCAGCTCCATGCGCATTCAAGGTATCCGAATGCACATGAACCTACTAGGCATCTCATCTCATTTTGCTTACAACCTTTAGCTTCCTTTTCCGCACTTCCACAAAGGGAAATAGTTGGCATTTACCAGCACAGCTGACACACAGGCTGCCAACAACACTCTGATCCCCACCCATCAAGCATCTGGCCTAAGATGTGAACGTTCAAATACTAAGGTAGAAGAATACTGAAGTGGTGATATGGCTTCAAGGGTACGTTAGTCCAGCCACTCCCTATTTACAATTTAAGTTGATTATAAATCCTCCCAAGTCTTAGTCTGACCTCTCAACATTATGATGAATTTATATATTCATTTACTAATTAAACTGTCACTATATATTTTCAGAGATTAATGCTCCATAAAAGCCAACCCCACCAAAAGGCAATAATCGTGTGAATAAGAATACAGCCATCTCCCCTTTTTAAATCAAGAGAAATATAATCCTCTGCAATCATAAAATATTATCCGCCTTTTTAAATGAGAATTTCTGTAGCTGCATCCCTGTGAGGATTCTGTTTTCAGGCCCTGGGGCAGGTCCGGCGTTTTAATGTTCTGTTTAGTTCGGTCTCTGTGGAGCATGTGATGGGGCTTTCAGGCCTTGTTTCAAAGCCAGAGTATTCCTGTGACAACAGAGGAGTCCAAATTGCAAAATGGATCAAAGAGATGATTACCAAAGACCAAGGTTTTTTCAGAAAATAGGGGAGACCCAGAGTGTTTACAGATTTTCATTTCCAAGTCTGTCAGGAGTGGGGGGTGTTTGAACATAACGGCCATGCTGAGTCAGACCAATGGTCCAACTAGCCCAGTATCCTGTCTTCCGACAGTGCCAATGTCAAGTGCTTCAGAGGGAATGAACAGAACAGGCAATCATCAAGTGATCCATCCCCTGGATTTATATAGAGGCATTATGATATTTTCTGTCGTATTATCCCTTTCCTAATGATTCCTAATGTTCTGTTAGCTTTTTTGATTGCTGCTTCACATTGAGTGGATGTTTTCGAAGAACTATCCACAATGACTCCAAGATCACTTTCTTGAGTGGTAACAGTTAATTTGGACCCCATCATTGTATATGCATAGTTGGAATTCTGTTTTCTAATTTTCATTACTTTGCATTTATCAACATTAAATTTCATCTGCCATTTTGTTGCCCAGTCACCCAGTTTTGTGAGCTCCCTTTGTAACTCTTCACAGTCAGCTTTGGATTTAACTATCTTGTATTGTCTGCAAATAATTTTGTATTGTCTGCAAATGTTTCCATCTCACTGTTTTACCCCTTTTTCCAGATCATTTATGAATATGTTGAATAGGACTGGGCCTAGTACAGACCCCTGGGCTTACACCACTGTTTATCTCTCTCCATTCTGAAATCTGGCCATTTATTCCTACCCTTTGTTTCCTGTCTTTTAATCTGTTCCTGATCCATGAGAGGACCTTCCCTCTTATCCCATGACTGCTTGCTTTGCTTAAGAGCCTTTGGTGAGGGACCTTGTCAAAGGCTTTCTGAAAGTCCAAGTACACTATATCCACTGGATCACCCTTGTCCACATGTTTGTTGACCCCTTAAAAAAATCTAATAGATTAGTGAGGTATGATTTCGCTTTACAAAAGCCCTATTTACTCTTCCCCAACAAAACATGTTCATCTATGTGTCTGACAATTCTGTTCTTTACTATAGTTTCAGCCAATTTGCCTGGTACTGAAGTTAGGCTTACTCATCTGTAATTGCTGGGATCACCTCTGGAGCCCTTTTAAAAAACTGGCATCACATTAGCTATCCTCCAGTCATCTGGTACAGAAGCTGATTTAAATGATAGATTACATACCACAGTTTGGGTCCATGCATGTCCCTCCCCGTTCCCAAAAAATCCTTTTATTTATTAACCTTGCATGCATCTTTTTTCAATGTAGAAAGCACATTTTAAAGTTAGGTACCCAATAGAATTTGTACAAAAAGCGGCAAATTTACTAATACATCTGAAAAATTGGTACAATGCCTGCAATATTTGGAGCGTATTTTAAAATATCAAGAGTTGCAAACACACATTCATGATTCTGGACTGAATATCATCTTGTATTCCCTAAGGTCTTCGTTTCTTGTGTGCTAGTTTGTCATTTTTTCTGTGGCCATGTCTACACTTGAGTTGGAGGTGTAAATTCCAGCTCGGTAGACGTATGTGAATCAGCTTTGATCAAGCTAGTGCACTAAAAATAGCAGAGTAGCCTCAATGGTGCAGGAAGTGGGAGGGGCTAGCGGCTCTGAATAAAATCCTGCTCTGGACCCTGGGTACTTGAGCAACTATCCTATCCCACTGCCCATGCCACTACAATAGTGCACTGCAGAGCATTGAAACCAAAACTGAGAAGAAAAACTGGGATTCATGGTATGTGGGTGCTTTCCCCACCTCTGCTACTGACACATTATGTGACCTGAGGCCAGTTTCTTAACTTCTCTGCCTCCGTTCATGCATCTGTCAAGGGGAGGTGAGACTAACCTCTGAGTTCCTCTGACAAAAGGTGTTATGTAAGTGCAACATATAACTGTGATATCTGTGATTTCAGCTGAGGAGTGGTCCTGGGGAGCAAGGAGAATTTCTGGCTGCTTGAATGGCAAGGTGAGGTTTGGGTGGAGATGGTCCCCACACAGAAATCTCCCTCCCTCTTCACTTTATCTGACCTCTTGACATGACCCATCTTTTTGCTGCATATTCCTGACCCCTCCCTCAGTCCATGAACCAGCAGACGGGAGGCAGGTTGAATTGGGAGAACCTGCAACATGCCAGAAGCAGGGAAGTTAGGGGGGCTGTGAGCCACAAGGAAACCTATTTAGCTCTCCCTGGTTCCCCCTCAAAGGGAGAGGGAAGGGTGCTGCTTGCCTGGGGAGTGGAAGCAGGAGCCGGGAGGTGGGATGGGGCTCCTGCTGGGCTGAGAAATTAACCTGTGAGTGATTGAATCCTCTCTAGCCCCTCAGTAAAGGGCATTACAGATAAGGATCCACATCTCTGCTCTGAGGAGAGTGACTCATTTGAACAGTAATGACCTCCAGCTTTGGGCACTTCCTGGCAGTTGGAGGAATTGAAAACAGCTGGCCATCAACTTTCAGGAAATGCCTGGCCCTGGCTGTCATTATTACTGCATTTCACAATCACAGCTGCATTGTTGGCTCAGTTATTTCCCCCCGTACAAGCCCAGCTGTGAAGGTGCATTCTCATTGTCACGACCCCTGTTACAAATGCTCCACAATTAGTATATGGAGAAAATAAACAATATTTACTCATTAAATCATCACATGTTCAGTACTGCAAAATGCATAAAGGTCCTGTGACACACACACACCGGCCCCCTCTCTCATGTACCTGCAGCCTCTCTGCCTGCTCTATTCCTCCTGCTTTTCCAGGCCCAGCAGAGAGGAGGAACTGGCTGCAGCACGGTCAGTGCTGCAGCAGGGGGGTTGAGCTGCTGATGGGGGGGAAATGGTGGGGTGAGAGGTGGAAAGGGGTGCCAGGAGCTATTGAGGAAAAGGTGAGGGGCTATTGGTGGGAAAGGAAGTGGACAGGAGCTAAGGGAGGAGGAGGAGTTAATATGGAAGCACGGGTGGCTCTATGTATTTTGCCGCCCCAAGCATGGCAGTCAGGCAGCTTTCGGTGGCATGCCTGCGGGAGGTCTGCTGGTAACGCAGATTCGGCATACCCGCCGGCAAATTGCCACCAAAGCCGCTGGACCAGCGGACCTCCCGCAGGCGTGCCGCTGAAGGCTGCCTGACTGCCGCCCTCACAGCGACAAGCAGGCTGCCCCTCGCGGCTCGCTGCCCCAGGCACGTGCTTGCTGCGCTGTTGCCTGGAACCGCCCCTGTATGGAAGAGATATGGGTGACAGGCTAGTAGACAAGACATGAACTATTGTGCCTAGATATTCCCTGATAAAAGTTCCCTTCTGGCCACTGACTGCAAAGTTCCTCAGATTGCCCTGATTTCCCCCTACAAGCTGCCCCTGATTCCCCACAAACCCTTGCCCACCACGTTTGGGGGCAAGAAATAAGGCCTTGCATCTCACCTACACCCAGTGATTCAGTGAACAATGATCAGGAAAGAGGCCAGTCTAATTTTCTTTTAGAGCAACCATGTGTGCAGGACCAGCCGTGCTATTGCCTCAGCCATTCAGATAGCACCGGTTTCTAAATTCTGACTTCAGAGCAGCCCATTCATTTGGGGGAACCAGTATTCCCACTTCATTTCTCACGCCTTTCCTCCTTGGTGACATTCCCCTAGCTCACTCAGCTGCCTGAGGCCCCAGTGCTAGCTTATAGTTGAGGACTAGTGGCAGACTTCAATGGGACTATTTATTATTGTTTGTATTACCAGAGAGCCTAGGAGCCCTTGTCATAGATCAGGGCCCTACTCTGTTACTTGTGTGGCTAAAGTTCTTCACAGGATCTGGCCCTGGTTTGTTTTTTCATAGTAATTTTTCTTTAATCAATTGCTAAGAATGTGAACGGGGCATGCAATACTAATGTTAAAAGGCGTATTGCCCAGGAACAAAGCAACAAGTAGGAACAATTATCTTTTCTTCAGAATCTGTCTAGTAACTGTCCTTTCTTCCTTTATTTAAAAATGACTGTTGTGGAGCCATCTTTCACTTAGAGTTGTTGGTAATTTCTCTTTAAAAAGCATGTGACCCAAACCAAGATAACAGCAACAAGCAATATCAAACCCAGCACAGTGCAAACAATTCCTGCAACACTGATCCCACAGGAGAGTGTTACAGTGGACAGCTTAGCACCTGCTAGAGCTTTGGGCTCACTACACACTGTCCCTTCAGGGTCTTCAATTTTATCCATATTCTGCTTGTACCAAGTTATTAAACCAATATTAGAGCAGGTGCATTCCAGTGGATTGTAACTTAAATTGATTATACTCTGGCCGGATAAGTTAGTTAACATGTCACGTGGTATAATATGGATCCTATTATTGGCAAAATTGAGATAGATGCTCTTGAGATTGGAAAATGCATCTGTGCTGAATGCAATAAGCTTGTTGTGGCTCAGGTCAACCTGCTTTAGCTTCTTGAGGGTGTGAAATGCTTGGTTTTGTATAGCTGTCAGATCACAGAATGATAAAATTAACACCTCTAAACTGGGTACCTGGTGAAAGAGATTTCCATTCAGAATGGTCCCTGACTGAAACTTATTCCCCCTAAGGTTCAACAGGAAAAGGTTTTGCAGCCCCTGTAAAAGGTGCTGAATGTTGGTATCGATATAGGAATAAGAAAGGTTCAGGACATGCAAGAGATGCAGATTGCGGAAAGGACCCTGGGAAGCATTGATGTGAAGACGTGTAAAAGCTAAATCCAGGAGCTCCAGGTTAGCACCTTCCTTAAAGGCCAAATCTTGGAGCTGAAGCTGCTTGTTGTAGCTCAGATTCAGGTGCTGTAATCCACTCAGGCCTTTTAGCTGGTTGCTGCAGCAGTCTAAATTTTCTATGTAACTGTGGCTTAAATCCAGGTGTTGAAGTTTTGACAGTGTTTTTAAACAGCCAGAGCCTAAGTCCAGATTCTCAGCATTTTCTCTGATATGGAGGTGGGTGAGGGAGGGGAAGGCGGTGGAGCTAATGTTGCACATGTGCTTAAAGGCGTTCCTATTGAGAATTAATTCTTCCAACATGTTCATGCCACTGATGTCAGGAGGTAACATGCTGATGTAGGTGTGAGTCAGATCCAGCCTTTGGAGTTTGCTCAAACACTGAAATGTGGCAGCAGTCAAATGAAGGAAATGCCGCTTTTGCAGACTGATATCCACCACAGAGATATTGCACAGGTTCAGAAGCATAGTAGAGTTTATGGGAAGCCCATTTTCTGCATCCTCAAATGTCCCCAACCAAAGAGTATGGATTCTGGTTTCCTGCATCCCTGCTAAAACCACAGAAATGTCAATGCAACCTCCAAAGTCCAAGCTGTAAAATAAGTTGGGCTGGAACGCCCCAGCTTCAATGTGTATAATATCATTGCCCTTCAAGATCAGAGTTAAATTCTTTGTCTGCAGCAGAATATCTATGTCTTTTGCTGCTATTCTTTGTATGTTGTTCATTTGAAAATCAAGGTATTTGAGGTTTCTGGTTGGAAAGCTTGGAGGGAGCTGCAGTGAGGAGATATGATTGCTGCCCAAGTCAAAAGTCTCTAAATTATCCAGATTCTGCATTGGAATAAATGCTAAGCTGGTTAGACCTGTCTGAGTTAAGACAAGATGCTTCAGAGACTGTGGGCCAACAAATGCTGTGTCAGCCAGAAACATGAGTAGATTTCCAGTCAAGACAATAACATTCAGATAAGCATTGCTTTGAAAGGCACCTTCGTACACCCAGTTAATTTGACACCTTGAAAAGAACAGAATAATCCAATGACGTTACTAATCAATCTGATAAAATTTTCCCACTATTACATGGTCATTTAAAAACAACAATCGAAATGCAATCTCACATACAAAGAAAGCCCAATGAACTATGGTCTTCCTTGACTTAAAAGCTATTATTCTTTGCTGGCAGCATATAGCTGATATTCACAAGCCCCCTACATTTTAAACTCAGATAAAAAGAGGCCATAATGGGAAGTGAAAACTGTCTAGGGCTGATTGGGTGTGGAGGTCCTGACTGTGACGTTGTTCATGAAAGTCACACAGAGACCTGCTAAGTAAGGGAGGTTTCCCTTCCCTAATCAACACAATCAAAATCTTATCCCTATAATAAGGGTAGTTCTTACAAGGCTAGAATCTCCTTCTCCCCACATTTCATGAATGATATTTTCATGGAAAAGCAGGGGAGATGTTTCCTACAGCAAATTTGTTGGTGCTAACATAAATAATAGGATGTGAAGGTTTCACCCATTCCTGCAAATGGTCCAATAACTCCAGGCCTTAACAGGAGAGAGCCCAGAAAAAAGCTATTTCCAAATAGCTAGGCATTCTTAATTGGCAAGACAATGCAACAGTTGTCTGCAAGGGTCTCTGAAGGTTCTGCTGTGAAGATGGTTGCCATGGTATACTATGGAAGCCTTCAGTTCTTTATTAGTATTGCAAAAGGTTGAAATAAGGGCATGTAAGCAATGGCAGATTCAAAATAAGTTATGACTTTTGTGATCAGTGGAAGTGACAAAGATTTCCAATACCTTGTTAAGTCTAAAT
This sequence comes from Trachemys scripta elegans, assembly GCF_013100865.1. Lineage (NCBI taxonomy): Eukaryota > Metazoa > Chordata > Testudines > Emydidae > Trachemys > Trachemys scripta. The sequence continues at coordinate 39,502,463 of NC_048303.1, forward strand.
ATACCAGATTCTTTAGCTTGCTGAAGGTTGAATTGTGAAGGGAAGAAAGCAAATTAAAGCTGAAGTCAAGGATTTCTGTTGTGGCTGGAAGTCTTTCAGGAATCTCTCTCAGTCCTAAATCTTCACAGCTATAGCTTTTGTTGGCTATAACCTGTGGAAATTATATACATATATATATTATTAAAAACACAGATACAGGCATACTGTGAATGTAAACATGAAGCTCTGACATGCACATTCTACCAAGCAGCTGCCTTAGAAATAAATCATTTAAAAACAGTCAAAACATATCTTATAGCACTTACAATACCTGGTCACATCCCACTGTATTCCAAAACCTTGAATTAGAACAATGCAAAAACCTTAATGTAGCATTGTATTTAAAAACAAACAATCCCCCCTTAAAGATTAAAGGTCTGGATAGCAGTGAAGTGAGTGAAGAAAGAGCTATTAATCCACCAAAACCCAGGTGCCTAATGGTGAGGAAACTGAGTTCAATTAAAAAAACCCAAACTGCTGGATTCTGCAAGGATGGAAGTGGGAGTGGGGCGGATCAGCAGCAGGAAAGCAGAATAGGAGCCTATCGGCAACATATGAAATCTTAATATCAACCTGAAATAAGCAATCCTGGGACTTCATGGAATGCAGTTTTTAAACCACAGGCTTGGATCTTTTATGCTAATAATAAGTGCACATCATTCTGTATTTCATTAACCAAGGACAGTATGAATTATTAATCCCCAATAAATAATCCATGGGTCTTGTAACAAGGCTCACTGTAAAATAAGAACTAGGGAGTTATGAAGATCTTGCAAAGAGAGCTTGGCTCAGAGTGCAAAAATATTGTGTTATAACAGAAAATGTCTGCTCAAATAAAAAGGAACTGAGCTGTGTTTATACTCACAGCAAGGGACTGCTTCGCACAGTTAGCTGAAACTGGACAAAAATTAATATCTGAGAAACTGAGACTTTTAAATTCTTTTAAAGACTTTTCAGTCTAAGTGGGAAATGGAATAATCTGTCTCTTATGCAGATATATTCACCTCTCCAAAGTTAAAACCGGGGGATTCATTATAATATACCAGACCTGCCTCTGACTTCATAGGAGACTATATTGTCAATCAAAACACAAGGATGTTATGCACTCTCAAGCACAGTGCTCAGTAGGCTGATCTGTGTGACTGTGTGAAAAAGAGATGCATGAAAAGTCCAACTTTATTTCAGGCTTCAAACCCATGATCACCGCCTAGCAAACAGGCTGACATTCACAAGTGCAATGGAATCAATGCCTAAGGAATGGCTGCCAGTCAGAAACAATGGAATAAGAGCACAGGGAAGAGGCAGCCACTCACCAGAGGACTTCAAGCCTTCATTTAAGTAAGACAAGGCCTTGTTTCTTAAAAGAATCTTCAGAAAGACTACGTTGTCTCCTCAAAGACTCTTAATTACTGTTGAAATTAGCTCCAAGGAGAGAAGAAATCCTTTGAAGATTTCCCAGCCTGCTCCACAGATTCTCAAATGGTGAGATTAAATATAACTGGCATTGTCTAAAATCTTAAATAAAATAACTCTCAACTTGCTACAGAAAATACAGATAAGCTTTGAAGGAAGAATAGATCTGTACAAGTGCTGGTCCAAAACAGAAAGAAAAAGTTGTGAACATTTTAATTTTTTCCCAGTTTTTCATTGAAATTTTGGATATAAAAATATTTGGACCAACCCTATTCTGTTCTTTAATAGAGAATTTCTATTATTGGACAGTAATACATTCATTGGAAACTATTGCTAATGTAACAACCCCAGACTCCAAGAGAAGCCAGACAGACTTAAGAGCAGGTATCAGTCTATTAGTAGCTGATAATCTACACACTTCCAATTATAAACCATTACTGTTTTTCGATCAGCCTATAGATGTGTGATGCAAGGAGAGTGTGGGCTTCACCTTGCATTAGTGAATAATTTTAATGGTGTCGTGTAATAAACTATGGACTATTGAATTGCTATACAGCGGTGCTGAGAATTTCACAATTTTGCCAAATGGAGAACTAAACTAACACTTTTTTCATTACGTTTGATTATGAAACTGGGGGCAATGGGTGGCTGGGTGATCATTCAGGGCACCAACGTTCAGTGTGCCAAAAATCCCCATTTTTTGGGTGGTTGGTTTTTTTTTTTTGGTGTGTGTGTGTGTGTGTGTTTTCTTGTGCCTTTTATGTAGCTGCAGGGGAGTACCAAATACATTTTCTGCCATGGGTGATAAAACATCTGGGCCAGCCCAAGTGGACAAGTCTCTAAGAGGTGCAGCACAGTACTCAAAACTGAGGAGAAACTAAGGTATGTCTACATTACAGCTGGGATCGACATTCTGAGATCGATCCACCCGCAGTTGATTTAGCAGGTCTAGTGAAGACCCGCCAAATCGAGAGCCGACTGCTCTCCAGTCAACTCCTGTACTCTACCCCCGACGAGAAGAGTAAGGTAAGTCGACAGGAAAGTTTCTCCCGGCAACCCCCAGCGGTAACTCAGCCTAAGGTATGTCGACTCCAGCTACATTATTCACGTAGCTGGAGTTGCGTAGCGTAGGTCAACTTACCACGGTACTAGACATAGCCTAAGGTGCCCTCCACAGGTGCCAACTTTTCAAAGTGCTGAAGGGTGCTCTACTCCTGATTCTTCCCCAGGAGATGCTGACAGAGATGGGGAGGTGGTGACTTGCTGGGCCTGCCGGCAGGAGGGAAGTACTGGGAATGGATGGGGGGGAGGAGCTGATAGGGGGACCGTAAGTGGGTGCTCCAGCCCTGGAGCACCCATGGAGTCGCCGCCAATGGTGCCCCTCCTGATCTTGGGCAGCTCTGGGACTCCTGTAATAAATTATACAGTCCTGAGGGCCTAAGTTACAGCATCCTCCGTTCATTGCCTTATGGGATGCAGCACTGCTTGCTTCAGTCCTGACTTTGACATGTCCTTCTTGCCCCCAGCTATGTGGCTTCCTGCCCACAAAACCAGCATTTGTGAGGGACTCTTTCCCAGTTCCTGCAGTGGGGGAATACTGCCCTAGCCAGATCCTGGAATTTGAGATTGCCTTTATACCACTTTGCCTCTTTGTAAAGGAGATGGAGCAGGGGTGAGGAGCTTGCTCTATGTTGGGAAATCTTGATTTGACTGCCACTATGAGATCCTGGCAGGAGGCTCTGAGGTGGAACTATTTTTATTTACTTAACCACATCTCAATACGCCCTACTAGCAATGGTTCCAAAATGTGCCAATTGGACCACAAGATTTCTTAATGTTACTGGCTTACTAACTAGGAGAAGCGTTATTTAAAAATCATTTGTGTTGAAAAAAGCAGTTCTTCAATGTACAACCAAAATGATTATTGGATTATTTCAAGTACGTCTACGCATAAAATGCTACAGTGGGACAGCTGTGCCATTGCAGCACCTCAGTGTAGATACTACCTATGTCAAGAAGATGGGTTCTCCCATCATTGGTGCAGGTAATCCACCTTCCTAAGAATTAGTAGCTAGGCTGATGGAAGAAACCATATATTTGCTGTTTGTTATTACTCCTTCAAGCCAGGGGGTATGGCTGCACCGCCATCACTCCTAATTTCAGCACCCCTGGACAGGGACATACATTCAGTGCTTATTGTTTTGTATGGTCTGTACTCTCCTGTGCTTTACATAAATGTAAAAGGGCATAGAGGTGACCAACTCTGAACAAAGTGTATCTCTGTATGTTAACCATTGCACAACTACTGCGTACCCCTGAGAGCGGTAAGCTTTGGAACGGATGCTATGCACCTTTGGGGTTGGAGTTCTGTGAGAGGGGTGTGTTTGAGTAACTGGGGTATCTTGGGAGTCTGCTGGTCCTGGGGGCATCTAGGGCAGGTGGGCTGAGGAGCCCCATTTCTGAGAGAGGGTAATAGCCTGAGCCTTGGAAGGCTACAGCACTGGTTCCTCCCTTGGCCTCTCTGCCACATTTCCTAGGCACTAAAAGCTTAACACCCCAGGAGATCCAGTGCAGAAAGGCTTGTATTCCCCCCAGAGCAATCCCAGTGGGTGGCCGACAGGCCATGCTCACTAGGATCTGTGACAGAAAGCTATTGCTGCAAACTGACTTGTAACAAAATAATTCCATTTCTTTACAAGCAGAGGGTCCAATTATTCCTAGGTCACTCAACATTTTCTTTACTCTGTAGGAATTTTGCAAGTAATACAAATACGGACAGTAGAGCCACAAACAGGAGTTATGAATAACCGGAGATATAAAGAAGTATATAAAATAACCGTAGAGTGACAGCAAATATGTAGCTCCCCTGTGCTCTATCCCCAAATTAAATAACAAGAGACAGTTCTAATTTAGAAGTTCCTAGATGATCACTTAAGGGAAATGTCAAATACAGACCTAAGAAAAACCAATACATTCCAGACTGATGGGAGAAAAACACTGCTTTTACGCACTTTATAATTAACCGGTGGAACTCGCTACCCTAGCTTGTTATTGGGGCGAATGGCTGAGTAAGATTTAAGGAAGAAAAGAAAGGTTTAGCTGCTGATGTAAATGAGAAGTGTGCCTGCGTTATGCCATTTCAAATAAAATTACAAGAGCGATCAGCCCTCCCGCTTCAGGGCAGAAACTGGTCTCCAGATGGAGCAGAGGAGGAAATTCCCCTCACGGTACAGTTTTGCACAATTAGGAGGATTATGGGAGTTGTACAACTTCAATAAAGCAAAGAATCTATTATAGGCCTCTGTGGCACATAAAATATGAGGGAAATTCCTATGAGTCTCTTTCCTCCCCCCCACCCCCTCAACTAAAAGAACCCTGAGAAGCATCTTGCCTTCATTCTTCCTCTCTGCTCTCTTCCCCTGTCCTTTCAATTTAAAACGAACCAGACCAGACAAAAAGAACTAAGGAGTGGCTGGTATTTCCTTTTATTATTGCTCTGGTTTGGAATCATATATCTGCTCAGCTACAACTGCCCACTACATGAAAGAGAATCATCGTCTTGCCCATTTGTTCTGGTGTATACAAATTCTTGGACCCAAATGGTAGGAAAGAAACCCCTTATAACCTGTTCTCTTTTCAGCTCTGATATCTTGCTGTAGACATGCACGTGAGATTTCAATATGCCCAAAGCATTATGAAATGTATAAAAAACTGTCAGTTTCTGGCAGATACAGAAGGATCCCATATAAAAGGGTCATATTAGTGCCTGAGCAGTGTCACAGTGTGTGTCTGAAAAGACCTGCCTTACTTTCCCAGTTCGAGGCTTCTGGACACCCCCCAGCCAAAAAAAAATCTCCCTGCACTTCAAAGCGATCAGATATTAGCATGCAAATAATCACCAAAGCTTCATTATTGATTTTGTACATATATAACACCCTTGCCTCAAGAGAAAGAAATAACTATCACTCACCTCAGTGCACATCGTATCTACAGGCTCAGATACTTCGCAGCGAACACAGAAAAGCCCCATCAAAATCAACCAATATATCTGGCAAGCCATTAAGGCATTAGATGGCTTCTAAACTCAGATGATCTTGTGTTATCTTCTCTTAATGAAAGCAAAACAGGACAGCAAAACCAAGATAAACTGAAACAGTTGGCTAGAAATTAATTAAATGGCAAAGGAAGAAAAAGAAAAAAAAAGTTTGATAAACCTCTCTGGCTTAGCATGGTGAAATCACAATCACAGCTTGAAAGGGGAAGTTCCCTGTTTTAAATATAGTCATTCAAATGACTGATACAGAAGTGATGTCTTGTGGGCCCAGAGCTTATCTAGAAAATGAAAATGGAGGGATCCAATCAGGACAAACCTATGACTGATACTGATCTTGTTTATATGGGTATAAATAATAACAATTAGCTCTTATAGAGTACTTTGCATCAGCAGCGCTGAAAACATTTTACAAAGGTCAGTATCTTTATTCCCATTTTACAGAGGGGGAAACTGAGGCACAGAGTGTGCGTGACTGCCTGCGATCACACAACAGGCCAGAGGCAGTGCCAGGGTTAGAACCCAGATCTTCTGTGTCCTTGTCCAGTGCGTGATCCACAAGACCATTCGGTAAATCAGGAATAGCTACACTGAAGTCAGTGGTGTTACACCAATGTAAAGTAGGCATCAGAGCAGAAATTGTCTCCTAGAGAAAGGAATCAGGAGGTTTAGGATTGTGTTTTTCACCAATAAATTTAACATGAGTGGGGTTCTTCTATTTTAACTTTCCAGAGATCTTATGTCTCTTCCATATCCAATAAAGGGCGCTGTATCAGTTATGAGGGTCAGGGAAGTCTATGAAAGGATGAAATTGGTATTTGAATTTCTGCAACCCCTTCCCTCCCACACACTTTCTGCAAGAACCCCTCCCCCAAATTTTCAAATCTGCTCTAGTATGAACTAAAATATTGAAACCTGGATGCCTAAAATTAGGCTTCTAAATCTCTATTTAAGCTCCTCAATACGAGAGGCTTGATTTACAGAAGTGCTGAGCACTGCCACATACTCAGCACTGAAATCAATGGGGAGCTGCAGGTGGACAGCACCTTTGAAATTCAGATGAAAAGGTTTTAATGAACAGCTGGAGCAGGCCTATTGCTTACACCTGGAGAGGGCATGCTCAGGAGGGGAGGAGCGGAACTTACCAGGGAGATGCTAAGGCAGATGGGGAACCAACCCAGGAGAGAGGTAGTTTTGGAGTCTCTGGTCTCTCCCTGGGAAAGGAACCATGGAGGAGCTGGGGGAGGCGACTTATATCCTGGGACTAGCCCTGAGGTGAGAAGGTAACAGGGGCAAAGGACACTCTTGAAGTAGGCCTGGGAGAAGACCAACGCCACAGCCAGCCAGCCCGGGGGTAGACCAGGGACAAGCTCAGACCCAGCCTGGAGAGAATCAGGCTAGGAGATGGACTCCCGGGGAGAAAATTTGAAGGTCAGTGGTATGGCAGGAGCTAGACATCTAGGGAGAAAGCCCTGGGAAAAAGCTCTGCAGAGCTCAGGAAGAGGTGAAGAGTCTCTCAGGGACTGAGCTCAGAAGAATTTACATTCCTATGCACTTAATTTGGACTTTGGGTACCCTAGAAGGGGTGAGACTTTAGTTAGAGTTACCTGGCAAGAGGGTCAACTCACCACCACAGACCATGGAAGTCCCAACGAGGAGAGTGTGGCAGAGTCGTTGCAAGGCTGAGTCTTGCCATGGAGGGTGCTGTGAGATGAGACTATCCTGTCCGACAATCCCAAATGGGGGAGAACGTGCGCTTCTCGATTGACCCCCAAAATAAGGGCAGAGGGAGGCAGTCATGAATTTGGGGGCAATGAAGGCAGAGCTGTGGGCCAGAAAGGGGTGCTGTGGAGGTCATGCTACCATATGAGGATAAATCAGCCATGATGTATATATTTTTAAAATTATGATCTTGTAGCCATGTGACACATCTAGCCAAGCAGGATTCCCTCGCCAAAGCAATACATTTATACTCAGCAGCACTCTGGCCAATTAAGAGAGTCTTTACACATTGAATTACCTTTGAATTCTTCTTCAAATTCCTTATTCCCTCCTTGCTGGCTTTTATAGGAACATTCATCTTCACACCTGATGCTTTAGTTACCCATCATCACTTGATGTAGACAGAATATCCATGATCTGCAAACAGGGACACCAGACCATGAGTTTATGGAGGACTGTTGCATTCGGTATAGGATATATTTACAGTATGTTGATCCTCTTTGTATGACATTTTTGAAAGCTGCCTATGGGATTTGGATACCTGATTCATAGTATATTTTTTATGGGAATTGAGCATCTAAATCCCCTTACACAGCATTTAAAATCTCAGCCTCTGGGCTTTAGAAACTTAAAACCCATGACTATGGAAAAAATCATCTCCAATCTGAGCTGCATGGGACTGAGTTGGTAGATTATTTGAATGATTGCTGCTGTTTGTTTGTTAGGAGAGAACAATACTCAGCCCTGTACAAGACACCCTGGACAAGGTGCAGAATGGTTGCTGCCAAGGAGTTTACAGTCTAACCAGCCAGATAACATCTATCAGACCTGAATGCACAGAGAGATCTAGCAGAAGGTTTTATCTGAGAGAAATTTTGGCTGTTTTATAAAGAGTGGTGTTACTGTATTGCTGGCTATTGCAGAACTGAATTTGAGGAAGCATTGCCAAACAAAAGGGTGACTTCTGTACTGTTGTCAGCCATTTCTTCCATGATTACTCACAGTAGGCAGACCTTGTGTGTTGCTACTAGACAGTCCAGGCTGAATACATTCAGCCTGTCTGCCTGCAAGCCAGAGAGAGCGACAGAGCAGGAACTACAGTTAACAATCTGCTTTGCATTTAGTACAACCAGGTCTAATCTCTGCTCTCCCATGAGGGACGCTACTGAGGCTCAGTGGAATAGAAAAAGGGCTACAGGGGTCCTGGGCAGTTTGGAAGAAGGGATAAAGATTAGTGGGGGTGGGGAGGAAGCTGGGGTGAAATTCATTGACAGAGAGAAGGGGAAGGGTGGCTGCATTTAAAATAAAATGAAAATTCAGTATTGCCCCCCAGCCCTTACTTTCTGAGGAGTGAAGGACAGAGCCTACAGCTTGAATTTGAGAGTTTGCACATTTTACTATTGCTGAACCAGCAGGCTGGCCCCCAGTTGTCCTCGGCTGTGGGCTGCTGCTTGGCTGAAAAGCTAAAGCATTTCCCCTTTTAATAGTGTTTCTCACTGCACAGCCACAGCTGAAAACAAAACGGCAGGGCTTGAGATTCATAGCACTTTGTGATTACATATAAAAAATACAAGAATGCAAATAGAAAAAAAAAAAAAAACAAACCCCAAACTGACTGACGTTAGTCCTTGCAACATTGCCTGATTTTCTGACTTTACCCCTGTGCAACCCCATGGGGCCCAATTCACTTTGTTCGCACAAGTGGATACAATTCCATTGCCTTCAGTGGAATTGTGCCTGCTTACTCCATAGCTAACCTGGGCCTATTTCTTTCACTAATGTTGCATGGGGTGTGAGGGACGGATTTGGTCTAATAACTGTAGCAGGGGAAAATAACCCTCATGTCTAAATTGGATCTAATCCTTATACCCAAATTGTCCTGTTCTCAGCTGAAACATGTACAGTACATTTCAGACGCAAGTTCCCTGGCTTAGCAAATGGAATTGAGATGCTTTGAATTACCACTTCACTGTTCCACCTGACTGTGGTTATGCTCAATTAGAGCTAGAATATGTTCCCTATTGTTCTTTAAGAAGAAGAAACCAAGCCGGCATTCAAGAGAATTTGTAGACAGTGTTCCATTAGCAGTCAGCCCGGGAACAATGTGATCAAAACCTGCTAGGCTGGGAAAGGGGAAGAGGAGAGAGGGTGAAGAGGTGACTGGGGAGAGCTGCAGCATGAGAGGTAACATGTGACAAACGTGAGCAAGTTGCAGGTGACACATCCTCTTGGAAAGGAGCCCTTCCTCCTTTTGAAATGCTCATGCTCTCACTAGGTTGTTATTTCTGTGTTAAAGCCGACAGTGCAGTTGGTGCTCCACAAGACACAGGAGATGACACAGTCCCTGCCCCGAGGAGCTTGCAGCTTCTAAATAAATGGACAATATAGAACATGCTAGGAGACCCAAAGGAGAAGGGCCTTTCTTTCAGTAATTTTGCTAACATGAACTCAGTGTTTGTGAGCTTGGAAGAGGGATTTGAAAGTAGAGAGGGTGGATGCTCTGCCTTGGAAGGGAATTTCAGACATATTGGGGGGACTGGGAGCAGGGCACTGTAAAAACAAATCCAAGATGGACAGTTTGGCTTAATTAAGAAATTATTTCAATGGGAGCAATATTAGGCCAGTGCTGAGCGCTTTAGAAAATGCCTCCAGGCAGCACAGTCTGTTCTGTTAGCTGTGCCTGGTAGCAGACACAGCCGTTTCTTTCTTAAAATGAAACTAATGCGACAGGTAGAACACCGAAGCCTCCCCATTCAGTGGCTATGGGGGTAGCCAAAGGTACTACCAGGTGTTCCACACGGAGGGCTTGGCTAAATGAGGCTGAAATCCAGAGCAGGTGTAACCCACACACTTCCTGGGTGTGGTGTTCTGTCCCATCTAGTGGTACCGAGACCACTTAGAGAGAAAATGGGTCTGCTCTACAGCCTTAGCTAACAGTCAGTTGGCTTTTAGCTCATGCGGTAGACGCACATGCACTAAGCTCCAGAGATCCCTGGTTCAATCCTGCCTGCCGACTACCAGGGTCTGTCAGCATTACACAGGCACTTGCAAGTGCTTTGGAGGATAGGATTAAAATTTGAAATGATCTGACGTAAATAGGATGAAATTCAATAAGGACAAATGCAAAGTACTCCACTTAGGAAGGAACAATCAGTTGCACACATACAAAATGGGAAATGACTGCCTGGGAAGGAGTACAGCGAAAAGGGATTTGGGGGTCATAGTGGATCACAAGCTAAATATGAGTAAACAGTGTAATACTGTTGCAAAAAAAGGAGAACATCATTCTGGGATGTATTATCAGGAGTATGGTAAGCGAGATACAAGAAGTAATTCTTCTGCTCTACTCCACATTGATTAAGCCTCAACTGGAGTATTGTGTCCAGTTCTGAGTGCCACATTTCAGGAAAGATGCGGAGAAAGTCCAGACAAGAGCAACAAAAATTATTAAAGGTCTAGAAAACATGACGTATGAGGGAAGACTGAAAAATTGGGTTTGTTTAGTCTGGAGAAGAGAAGACTGATAGGGAACATAACAGTTTTCAAGTACATAATAGGTTGTTACAAGGAGGAGGGAGAAAAATGGTTCTTAACTTCTGAGCATAGGACAAGAAGCAATGGGCTTACATTGCAGCAAGGGCGGTTTAGGTTGGACATTAGGAAAAACTTCCTAACTGTCAGGGTGGTTAAGCACTGGAATAAATTGCCTAGGGAGGTTGTGGAATCTCCATCATTGGGGATTTTTAAGAGCAGGTTGGACAAACACCTGACAGAGATGGTCTAGATAATACTTAGTCCTGCCTTGAGGGAACTGGACTAGATGACCTCTTGAGGTCCCTTCCAGTTCTACAATTCTATGATTCTATGATACCTGTACACTGCATAAAGAAAACCCAAACTTGGGGCAGTGAGTCGCAGAGCCTGGGTCAGCTGACTCAGACTTGCACTACGAAGCTAAACATAGCAGTGTAGAGATCCCCAACTGGGCTGGGTCCGGGCTCTGAGACCCACCCCCCTTGCCGGGTTTCAGAGTCACAGCTCCAGCTTAAGTAGGAACCTCTACGTTGCTAGTTTTAGCCCCATAGTGTGAGCCCGAGTCAGTTGGCCCAGACTCTGAGATGTGCTGCTTTGGGGATTTTTCCAGTGTAGACATATCTAGAACCTACATTTTGGTTCAGGAACTTCCAAAGTATCTGCCTAGTCAGTAGATGTAGATCAGTGGAAACAATATGAATGAATATGAGCCTGGACTGGGGCGTTAACTACACAAGCTTAGAAATGCTACAGACTTGTTAGTGATCTGGCCTCCTACCTGGCACTTGGCAAACACATTTTAACATGATGGTGAAAGCATTAGGTGCCTAAACTGCGGCGCAGATAACAGCCCCAGTAATTCAATCAGTTGAGCTTCCAGCAATCAAGATGCCATCTGGATAAACTCTAACTCGATGCCCAAGAAGATAAAGACAGCTGGACTTTCTAAATGCCAAGGACATGCATACTTAATTCCTGGGCCTGCAGGCTGCAGCCAGCCGCACACTGACACAGTTTTCTTAATTATGCAGAAAATACAGTGCTGAACACAAGCACCCTCTGTTGCTGAAGGCTAGAGGCTTTACATTTCACATGCTGGGGAAAAAAACCCTCAGTATGGTTTCCATGCATCACAATCAGCTTCTTAGGTTTTAGATGCAGTATAAAGAAGGGTAACCCCAAATGATGATAAAGCAGCTACTGGACTGAACACATCTCTTCTTGATTAATGGCCCTACAGTGTGTTGCTGCTAGTCCCTTTTATAGCCTCCGTCTCTGGATTACATCATTTCGCTGCTCCATTAACTGGAGCTGGGCAAGTCAATTGGACGGCTGCCTGCAGCACAAGCCTAAAGTAGTACATAAAAATGAATGGAGGAGAAGGGGTGGTTAATGTGCAGAGCTAAGATTAAAAATCCAACACAGCCTAAAACACTTGCAGGATCTTGGGAGTTCCAAACATATTGAGCTTGGGATCAGGAAACCTTGGATTTGTGGCTCTGTATTTTTGTTACTGGGCTGTTTTTGTGCTTTCCTCACTTGGTTGGTTTGTTTCTTATTCTTATGCACATAAACATCAAGAAACTAAAGTTCTTCCTGGAGAGATTTATCTGGACAGGAATGGTAGGTAGGACTCACAAGGATCATTCAGCTGTTTCATGGGAAGATACATACCATTATGTATATGCACCCTTATATTTTCAGCTGTATGTCTTACTCGTAAATATAAAAATAAATGTAGATCTTATGAAAGGACTGGAAAGGTGCCCTTATTTACAATTACACCCAGTAATTCTGTAAACTAAAGCACTAAAGTTATGTTCCCTGGCAATTGGTGCTGCGTCTGCAGAGGGGAATTTTCCTCTTTCCATTTCCCCTTCACCCTGTTTTTGTCCTATAATCTTTTCCCCGCTATTCAACTCTTACCTTTCCGCCTTAATTTTTGTCTTTCACACCATTATCTTGCTTCTCACCTGTCTCATTTGCCAGTTCTCCACTAGGGCCTTATTCATAAATGTTAAGCCAGAAGAGGGGCCAGTGTGATCATCTAGTCTGGCCTCCTCCTGCACAACAAAGGCCATGGACCCTCACCCAGCAATTGTTGCAACAAGCCTATAACTTCTGTTTTAAGCTACACAGTCTTGATATAAAACTTCAGGTGATGAAGAATCCACCACATCCCTTGGTAAATTGTTCCAGTGGTTAATTACCTTCACTTAGGGTGACCAGACAGCAAGTGTGAAAAATCAGGTGAGGGGTAATAGGTGCCTGTGTAAGAAAAAGCTCCAAAAATTGGGACTGTCCCTATAAAATCAGGACATCTGGTCACCCTACCTTCACTGTTTAAAAATTGTAACATTTTTGTCTAAATTTATATAGCTTCAGCTTCTAACCGTTGGCTTGTGTTCTTCTTTGTGTGTTAGACTGAAGAGCCATCTGTGACAGATATGGCAAGAAATTACCATAATATTGGGAGAACTTACTGAATTGAGTTTAAATATCTTTGGAGTCTGCTGTACTAAATGCAAAGTTTACATATTATTGTGGGCTGGGATTGTCTGTAATCTTTCTGGGGAGAATGAAGTGGAGTGGGGGGGGGGGGAGGAGGGATGTGATGTGAAGCCTGGGAAGTGTTACAAACTTCCAAGGACTCCACTGAACAATGTGCCAGACAAGAATGAACTTTTGGGCCAAACAGTGTCAAGTGGTTTGCCTGGAGAAATCTCTAGGGGGAAGTGAATGCAAATTCCCACCTCTGGTTATGCAACAACCTAGCTTTTTGAAGATATTCCCTGGGGAAAGGATCATTATATGCTGATTACCTCTTCCCAGAGTCTCAAGATCAAAGGTCCAAGATGTATAAAGGAAAGACTAAACTACTTATAGTTGTTCTGGTTCTGAATCTGAGAGTGTTATGAGCTTGTAACCATGGGGAAAACCTAGCTGTGGGCTTGGAAAGACTAACATCTGCCAGAGCCTGAGGTTAAAGTCGGGGTCACCTCTGGTAAGCTTTTTAGCATGTGTGTAGGTTCTTTTTCTGTTTTTAATGTGTTTTCTCCGTAATGCTTTCACCTTAATAAATATGCTCACCAGAAAAGGCTGTGTGGTGCTGTTCTTAGCCTTCAGAGAGAAAGCAAAATGCAGATTCTGTCCTATTTTGGCAGGCTGGCTTGCTGGGGATATCACAGTGTAGGCAGGAACCGTGCAGCCTGGAGAAACCCAAGTCAGGAGGGAGAGAGACGTAGGACTCTACCCAATAGAGGTGACAGCTGAGGCACTGGGAGACTAAAGTGGGAGTCCTCAAGGGACCACGGAGGGGGGATACAGGAGCAGTTGACCTGAACTGTGACATTGTCTGTTATCAAAAATCTCTTCCCTTTTGGAGGTATTTGAAAATTCTGATTGTCATCTCTTAATCTTCTCTTGGATAAACTAAACAGATTAAAAAGCAACAGAGAGTCCTGTGGCACCTTTATGACTAACAGATGTATTGGAGCATAAGCTTTCGTGGGTGAATGTCATGTCATGCGTCTTACGAAGTAGGTATTCACCCACGAAAGCTTATGCTCCAATACATCTGTTAGTCTTAAAGGTGCCACAGGACTCTCTCTTTTACAGATCCAGACTAACACGGCTACGCCTCTGATACTAAACTGATTAAGCTTCTTAAGATCTTTTCTATGAGGCATGTTTTTGAAGACCTCAATTCTTGGAGCTCTTTTCTGAATCCTTTCTTTTTCAATTGCCTTTTAAAAGTGTGGACATCTGGACATGGTATTCTAGTAATGGGCTCACTAATGCCATTTACAGAGGTAATACCATCTCCTCACTCCTACTTGATGTTCCCCCTACTTACGCATCCAAGGATCATGTTCACTACGGTGTTGCATTGGGAGCTCCTGGTTATCTACCATTACTTCCAAATCCTTTTCTGCCTTCTGGGACACTGTCTCCCATCATATAAATGTGACCTACATTCTAGATACAGTATATATGTTTCTAGATTTATGACCTTGCATTTGGCTGTAGTAAAACGCATATTGTTCAAATGCGTTCGCCTTACCAAGCATTCCAGGCCAGTCTGTATAACTGACCTGTCTCCATCATCTTGTGATCTAACTAGCTAAACAGAGCTCGGCTCTTCGGGAGGGCCTAGGCGTAGAGCCACTACTCCTCCAGATTGAGAGGAGCCACCTGAGGTGGTTTGGGCACCTGATAAGGATACCCCTTGGGAGGCTTCCATTGGAACTCTACTGGGCAAGTTCCATTGGGCGGCAGCCCCGAGGCCAACCCAGGACATGCTGGAGGGATTGTAACTCCCAGCTGGCCTGGGAACACTGGGGAATCCCCCAAGGGGAGCTGGAATCAGTTGAGGAGGAAAAGAGGGTCTGGTCTTCTCTACTGTCCATGCTGCTGCCACGAACCTCACCTCAGGAAAAGCAGCATAAAGGAAAAAGAAGAAGCCTAGCTAAACGTATCTATTGTTATTTCCAAGGATCCTGGTTATAATATTCTCGTACCTTTACCTTAATATTCAGTAAAGATGTAAACAAGTTTTGTAACAACTTACAAATATTAAGTTGTAGTAATTTTATTAATATCATTTTTGCATCAATATTGAGGTCTCTCCCCTATGCATGCTATTGGTTACATGGCATTTTTTCCCTAAGTGACTGATGTAGGCTTTCTAAACCTGAGGAATCTCATTTTGGAATGTTTTGATTTGTATTAATTGAGTTGCTGTTTGTAATTGTTGGATGAATCTTGTAGTTCTTGTGGACGTGTTTTTATATGTACGAGAGCAGTTGTAGTGAGTATCTTCTTGGGAATATTTATTTGCTCCCAATAATACTTGCCAATGCTTTTGTTTTCTGTGAACATTCTGTGAGTATAATCCTGCTCCATGAATGCTTTTTAACAAAATGGGTTGAGAATACCAGTGAGGTAAAGTTTTAGTAACAAGAATATTCGTAACTACTAAGAATTTACACTTCCAGAGTGCTATACAAATATTAATGTAGTTAAGTCTCACAACAGCCTAGTGTAGTAAATATTATCCCCTCTTCAAAGATGCGGGACCCAGAGGCAGAAAAAGGTTAATTGACTTGTCCAAGGTCACAGGCAAATACGAGATTAGGACATAGGAGTTACTAGCTACCAGCCCCATGCTCAGTCCTCTAGAACAGTGGTTCTCAACCTTCCAGGCTACTATACCCCTTTGTCCGATTTGTCTTGCGTATCTCCAAGTTTCACCTCACTTAAAAACTACTTGCTCACAAAATCAGACATAAAAATACAAAAGTGTCACAGCACACTATTACTAAAATATTACTTACTTTCTCATTTTACCATATAATTATAAAATAAATCAATTGGAATATAAATATTGTACTTAAATTTCAGTGTATAGTATATAGAGCAGTATAAACAAGTCATTGTATGTTTGAAATTTTAGTTTGTACTGACTTCACTAGTGCTTTCTATGTAAACTCTTGTAAAACTAGGCAAATATCTAGATGAGTTGATGTACCCCCTGGAAGACCTCTGTGTACCCTTGGTTGAGAACCACTGCTCTAGAACATGCTGTGTTTCTAGTAGTAGATTACTGCTAGAGTATACTCAACACTTCTTATTCCAACCTTACTCAGGAAAAATGTCACTGCAGTTAAACTTTGCTGCATGATTAAAGAATGCAGAAGACTGTCCTGTATTGTAACTATAACACTGCACTGAAGCCAACTCTTAGGCCTGGTCCACACTAACCCCCCACTTCGGACTAAGGTACGCAAATTCAGCTACGTTAATAACGTAGCTGAATTCGAAGTACCTTAGTCCGAACTTACCGCGGGTCCACATGCGGCAGGCAGGCTCCCCTGTCGATGCCGCGTACTCCTCTCGCTGAGCTGGAGTACCAGCGTCGATGGCAAGCACTTCCGGGATCGATCCCAGAAGATCGATCGCTTACATCCGGACCAGGAAGTAAGTATAGACGTACCCTGACAGACAACTCTCATTTCCCTTGCAATCAAAAATGGCATAAAAAGAACTATAAATTTCTCTTGAAGTTCCCTTTTTGACTTTTATCTTGAGTTTGTATAGAAGAACCATCCATGAAGCTAACAGAAATGAGCAACAAGGGCAAGTTATTTCACAGGCCTGTGACACCGCTCCCCCTCTGTAAAATGGGGCTAATGATTATTCCCCTGGATGGAAATGGCTGTGTAAATTATTACTGCTAACCATAATTAATAGAATAATTTTCCTTAGCAGCCAACAGGGCTGGCATGATGTAGTCCAAAATATCATATTGATATCAGATAGTAAAATTGTATTGGTATATCTGCAGACTGTACCCATGTGAAAAAAATATCACAGGTTCTATTTTCAATACCAAATTCTGCCCCTGCTAATGGCCTCTTTGTTCTGTTCCAGTTAAACAGCATTCCCCCTGTGACATCCCTGTCTAATATAAAATCAGCATACCTGGTACTGCACTATCACTCCTGGCCCACCAATGTAAGAGACATACTAGAGCCTGGCCAGCACACGTTATGGCTCTGCAATCCCCAGCCACAGTAAGAGCCATTATAATCCAGTATAACTTGGAGTAGCCTGAAGACTATGCTGGGGGCTGAATTTTTCCCTGATTGCCCTGAAAATTGGGAAATGATAAACAGCCACCTTTGCCTCATCTGTCTTCTCCTCCTCCGGCGCCACATCATGGCCAGTGATGAATGAAGTTTGGATAGATCTAGAGGTCAAAATCTTGTGGTTCTTGCTTAAGCCAAACTCTCATGAGGTCTAATCCTGCCAGGAGCCTCAGATGAGGTTGCAGCACTGTGGATTTTCTGGTAATTCAGCCCCTTTATCTCAAATTGTGCACTCAAAAATAGAAAGGACCAAAATGATCAGTTACTTTTGAAAATGTCAGCCCTCATTCTCTATTAAGATCTATAACTTTTAACTCTCATTGGCTTCAAAGAGTAAGGACTGAAGGGTTTGTTTTCTAAGGAGTATAAACCTGTTTAGGCTCTTTGCCCTTCCTAGTTGGGACAGAAGGATGCCATACAGTTTTTTAAAATCTATTTTAAAATAGCCTATAACGCGGCACTAACTTTTTCTACTGTCCAAGAACCAAACCATGCCATTCATTTTGGTCCTGCAGCTATGACTGAGTTCAGGGAGTGCTGCTTATCTAATCTAGTGGGATTTTGTCACTGAAGCATCTAGAGAGACAAAGTGGATGAGGTAATATCTTTTATTGGACCAGCTTCTGGTAGTGAGAGAGACCAGCTTTTGAGTTACACAGAGTTCTTTTTCAGGGTTGGGAAAGATACTCAAGTGTGTGACAGCTAACATACCAGGTGGAACAGATGGTTTAGCATATTAGTTAACGTATATTTCAAGGGACCATTCAAGGTGAAGTAGCCCATTAATGCTTCTCCAGTCACTGCGGGGAGGCTGGCGGCAGTGGGAGGAGGTGGGGAGTGAAGGGGTTAGTGGGTTATACATTGTTGTAATAAGCCATAAATCCAGTGTCTCTATTCAGTCCATGATTTTTAGTGTCTAGCAAAGTTAAGAATTTAAGCTCCCAGGCTCATCTTTTTAAGGTATTGTGCAGGTTTCCTTTGAGGATAAGGCTGAGAAGCCAGATATGGAGTGGTCGCTTAGTGAAAAGCATTCACCCACAGGTGATATGATGTTTTTGTCCTTTACCATTTTTCTATGTTTGTTCATTTGAGAGCATAGTGAATGTCTTGTTTCACCCACATAGTTGCTGGGGCATTTAGTGAACTGGATGAGGCAAACCACATGTTGTGAAGGACAGGTGTAGGACCGATGGATCTTGAAAGATATTGTGGGCGGTGTTGATTATTGTAGCAATGAAGATACATCTGCAGGTTTTGCATCTGTTGTTCTGACAGGGTCTGGTGCTTTTGAGTTGGTGTCTCCTGATCTGTGGGGAACTTCTTTCTGATGAGCTTGGAGAGGTTGTATGAGTTGATTGAAGGGCAGAAGAGGGGGTTCAGGATGGGGTCCCTATTGAGTATGGGTTGTAATTGTTTTATGATGCCCCTTATGGGTTCCAGTGTGGGATGGTAGGTGACAACTAGGGTTGTGCTGTTGGAGGGGATTTTATTTCTGTATTGAAGCACGTTCTCTTGGGGTATTTGGGTGGCCCGTTTCATAATGTGATCTACTTCTCTGATGGAGTGTCCTTGTTTAGTGAAGGTAGTTTCAAGTGTATTAAAGTGTATATCCCAGACTTTCTTCTAGGAGCCTATTGTGTGATAACTGAGTGCTTGGATGTAGATAAGTGATTTTTGGTGTGTTTGGAGTGGTTACTGGATCTGTGAAGGTAGGTGTGGTGAACTGTGGGTTTCTTATATATAGTTATTTGTAGGGTTTCATTGTTGAAGCCGATCGTGGTGTCCAGGAAGTTGGTGCTAGTGTGGGAGTGTTCTAAAGAGAGTTTAATGGATGGATGGTGATTGCTGAAGTTATGGTGGAAATCTATGAAGGCATTTAGGTTGGCTGTGCAGAGGATGAAAATATCATCAATGTATCTCAGGTATATCATTGACTTCTTCAAGGTGGCACAGAAAGAAGTTGCCATATTGGGAAGCCATCCTAGTACCCATGACTGTTCCCATGATTTGGACAAAGTGTTTCTTGTTGAATGTAAAATTGTCATGGGTGTGGCTATGTTTGGGGTGGAAATCTGAGTGTTATCCATTATCTTGTAAACATCTTTCAGTGATGCCATCATTGTGAGGGATGGTAGTGTATAGGGCTGTGCCATCCATGATGGCAAGGATAGTATTCTGAGGGAGGCTGTTAACGTTGCAGAGTTTCTGGATGAATTTGGCAATATCCTGGAGGAAGCTGGTCCTTTGTCTGGTGAGTGGTTGGAGGATGGTTTCTATGAGTACTAGTTTTCCTTCAGTAGTGCAGTGGGCAGATAAGATGGGTCTGCCTGGGTTCCCTTGTTTGTGTATTTTGGGAAGTATGTAGAAGTTCATGCTTAGGTTCATGGGGGATGAGGTTGTAGAGTTTCTCTTGGAGTTGTTTGGGGAAGGATTTAATAATATTCTTAAATGCCTGGGTAAATTGTGGTTTGGGGTTTTCTTTGAGTTCCTTATAATACGTGGTGTTGGATAGTTGTCGGTTGCCCTCGTTAACATAGTCAGCACAGTTGAGGACTACAATGGCACCCCCATTGTCTAATCACTACCGGGAGGCTAGATTTCAGGGATGGTATATCTGTCCTCTTGTCTGTGGAGAGATTGTAATGGATGTGATGTTTAAGGATTTCACAGTTGATTTTTTTCCTGATGCAATCAATGTCATGATCAAGAGTGAAGTTTTGTCTGCTGTGTGGTGTCCAGTTGGATGATTCTTTTTTCTTATGACTGATGGTGGGAAAGTGGTAATTGTGAGTGGTTTCATCATTGCTGTGAAAGAATTCTTTGAAGCGGAGTTGGCAGAAGAATTATTTTATTTCTCCTTATGTTAGAACTGTACCCGGTTCGGTGGTGGGGAAGAAGTTCAGTTCCTTGGAGAATACAGATAATTCAGCCCTGGTTAGGGGTAGTCTTGATAAGTTGATGATGATGGAGTGTCATGTAGAGTCCATGTGGTGGGTCTGGATGCCATGGTTTCTCCCGGAGGTGGTGTTTCGTGGGTTGTGGAGCTGTTATAGCTGATTCCACTTTTTGTTTCTGTGTTGGATGGCTGTCATCAGGTTTTTTTGATAGTTGTTTTTGGTTTCTTGTATGATTTCCAGGTAAGATTCCTAATTCTTTTTTTCCAGTGTGTTGGAGTGTGTGATGATTTCTTATTTGAGGTGGTCCCTTCTGGAGTATGAGAGGTGCAATAAGTTGTTCCTCAGTTTTTCTCATGTCCTTCTGCAGAGCTGTTCAGCATATTTGCAATTGCATGCAGTGGTCAGCAAGATATAGATGGTGAGACCTCTGGGGATGATGATTTGTTTCTTGCATTTGCTCAGGAAGTAGATGTCGCTGTTAAGTTCAGCTTCCTTTTTCTTCATGTTGTTTCCATTTTAGACAGCAAAATTTTGTATCTTCCAGTGTTGTTGTAGCTGTGTTGGTCCCAGGATATTAGAGAGACAAGATGGGTGAGGCAATAGCTTTTATTGAACCAACTTCTGTTGGTGAAAGAGACAAGCTTTCAAATTTTCACAGAGCTCTTCTTCAGGTCTGGCATATGTACTCAGAGTGTCACGGCAAAATACAAGGTGGAACAGATTATTTAGCATAAGGAGTTATTTCAAGGGATCATTCAAGGTGGAATGGCCTGTTAACACCTCTCCAGCCATAGAGAGAGAGAGAGAAGAAAAAAAAGCTGTGTGTGTGTGTATATATAGTTGGGGGTTAGTGGGTTATAGATTGTTCTAATAAGTACTCATCCTCAAAGGAAACCAGCACAACACCTTCCAAAGATGACCCTGGGAGCTTAAATTTGTAACTTTGCTAGACACTAAAAATCATGGACTGAATAGAGACACTGGATTTATGGCATGGGCAGCAGGTGCCTTGCCGGCAGGGGGAGGCTAGCCCCTAACTGGCCCCGCCCCCGACTCCCAAGCACAGGGCGGGCAGTTGGCGCATGGCTCCTCTGGCCCCTGAGTGCAGGGAGGGTGAGCAGCCTCCCCCAAGCACAGTGCGGGCAGCCCCAGCGCCTCCAGCCCTCTCCCTCGCAGCGCTGGGCGGCTTAGCCCCGGTGGCTCCAGCCCCACCAAGTCCCAGTCACCCTAGCCCAGCAGAACTGAAGAGGAGCAGCCTGGCCTGGGGAAAGAGCAAGCAGGGGAGGAGTGTGGGCGGGGCCACGTAGGGCTGCATGGAGAGGCACAGCCTTCGCCAGCCTATTGGACGCACCACCCATGGTTTATGGCTTATTGCAACAATCTAAAACCAACACTAGCCCTGCCCCTGCCAGCTTTCTCCCTCCCCCACCCCCACTAGAGAGGTGTTAATGGGCCACTTCATCTGTCCCTTGAAATATGTTAATTACTTATACTAAACAGTTTGTTCCACCTTGTATTTAGCTGTCACACTCTGAATATATTTCCCAGACCTGAAGAAGAGCTCTATGTAAGCGTGAAAGCTTGTCTTGCTCACCAACAGAAGTTGGTCCAATAAAAGATATAATCTCATCCACCTTATCTCTCTAATATCTTGGGACCAACAGGACTATAACAAGGCTGCATACAACTGCATCATCTAGAAACTGAAATAATTTGTGACTGTTTTCTTTGGTGAATTAGCCGATACCACAGGAAATGAGGTAACCAAATGAAAAGCTTGCTTTTGATTTCATGTATCAATACATTTCTTTAAACTCAGAAATGACTCTATGGATGTTAATGTTCATACAATACTGCCACCCAGTGTCTAGTTAGAATAGGAGGCAGGGAAATTACAGAGCTTCATGTGTTATGTGATCAATTAGTTTTTTCCTGTATGTGTTGGGAACATCTATCTCTGGTCTTTTTTTTTTTTTTTAAAGAGAGAACATATGTGTTATAAGAACAGGAGTTCTTGAAGTCACATATTATAATGGATACTGCTATGCAAACATTTAAAATATAATCTGAGGCACTGCGGATGTAAATCAGACTGGGGAAAGCAAAAGGTACTGTGCCCTCCACCTTTTAAGAAAGACAGATGTACTTACTTGAAATTTAAGCCACTGTAACCCACGTGCTTTAAAGGGCAGCCTTTGATTTGTTTTAAGCCCAAAGAAAGGGAGAATATTAATAGCAGGAGAGACACATTTTTTGTTTGAATCCAACAATGGATGCCAACTCAAATGTTCAAAAATCACGAGATTGGCTTTGAAATCATGAGATTAGGTAAAAATAACAGATTTGGTCTTTTTTATTTGCCTTCTGCTTTTTGAGCCTTTAGGGTGCACTGGGGTCACATTTTGAAGCTTTCTCCACAGCCACGAGGGCTAGAAATGTTTTCTCTTTAAGCACAAAGGCTGAAATCATCACATATCCACTTGACTCCAGGAGCTGGGGCTTCAATGAAAACAATTACCTTGAGACTCATGACAAAATCATGAGAGTTGGTAACACTGCCTGTGTGTGTTTGCACCCATGTAGAGAGCAAAGCAGGACAGGGCAATTCAGATGGAACCATCCAGAAGTAAGATTGTGTTTATTGGTTACTAGACATGCTGAGTATCTTTTTCTGAAGCTGTATGGAAAGTTTCCATTAGTGCCGATTGGAAGTTTTCCAATGAACCCCTCCCCCTTTGGATCCGGCCCGTGGGATTGCCCCCTGTGGCGCCACGGGTCCCGTGCTGCTCTCAGAAGCGGCCAGCACCACTTCCCTGTGGCTCCCCAGCAGGGGGGCATAAGGCTCTGTGCGTTGCCCTTGCCTCCAGGCACCACCCCCCACAGCTCCCATTGGCCAGGAATGGGCAACAGCAGCCAATGGGACCTTTGGGGGAGGTACCTGGAGGCGCAGCAAGGGCAGCGCACGAGGAGCGCCCCGCTCTCCCCAGGGGCTGCAGCGCTTCCTGGGGCAGAGCGGCGTGGGACCAGGGCAGGCATGCAGGGAGCTTGCCACTGCCACCCCAGAGCCGCTTTAGATAAGTGGCGCCAGGCCAGAGCCTGAACCCCTCCTGTACCCCGCTCCCCAGCTCCCTGCCCTAAGCCCCCTGCCCGCACCTTGCACCCCTCCTGCACCTCAACCCCCTGCCCTGAGCCCCATCCCACAGTCTGTGCGCCTCCTGCACTCCCCACCCTTCCTGCACCCCAACCTCCTGTCCTGGCCCTACATACAATTTCCTCACCCAGATGTGGCCCTTGGCCCAAAAAGTTTGCCCATCCCTGCTCTAAGCCCACCTTGCCTCAATGGCTATTGCTAGTCATCATTTAGCCCCCATTCTCTGGGGCAGACTTCAGTCTGTAATGGCCGCTCATCATTGGCAAGGGGGTAGGACCTGCTGCCTTTGCCTATCCCCGGGCTGCCCCTCAGCAGCCCCAGTACCTTTCATAGGCCTTCAACAAGGCCTGCAGCCTGTGGGTTTACCAGGCTGAAGCTCCGCAGCTCCCTTTGCCCTTCCACAGCCCTGCCCTGCCCTGCTTCAGGTACCTTGCATCCAGGCAGCTAGCCCTTCCCACTCCAGGGCTAGAGTGAGACTCCTCCAGTTCTTGGCCCCTGGCCCTCTTATCAGGGCCAGCTGGGCCCTAATTGAGCTGGCCACACCTGTGGTCAGCTATTCCCTGAGCTGCCCTCACTCCTTGTATCCCAGCCGCAGCCCTCTCCAGGGCTGCTTTTAACCCTTGTTCTGCTGGAGTGGGGCATCTTTACTTATTTCATCTTTACTTATTAGGGAAGCCCTCAGTTAGAATGTCTGGTTGCTGCAGTGTATTTGGGAGGGAGATTTAAAGAAAGAATTTGTTGCCCCTAAGGTTACAGAGCCTGTGTAATTTACGTTTAACTATTAACTAACTGTCTTAAATTGAGATTTTATCTCTGTTAAAGAAAGAACAGGGGCTCAGGTGAGGTGAGGGTTAGTAGATCCTTAAGAACATAAGAATGGTCACACTGGCTCAGACCAGTGGTCTCTCTAGGCCAGTATCCTATCTTCGGACTGTGGCTGGTGCCAGATGCTTCAGAGGGAATGAACAGAACAGGGCACTTGCTGAGTGATCCCATCCCCCGTCGTTCAGTCCCAGCTTAGGGACATCCAGAGCAGCTTGGCTAGTAGCCATTGATGACCCTATCCTTCATGAACTTATCTAATTCTTTTTTTAACCTAGTTATACTTTTGGCTTTCACAACACCCCGTGACAACGAGTTCCACAGGTTGACTGTGCACTGTGTGAAGAAGTACTTTCTTTTGTTTGTTTTAAACCTGCTCCCTATTAATTTCATGGGGTGACCCCTAGTTCTTGTGTTATGTGCGGGGGTAAATGACACTTCCCTATTCGCTTTCTCCACACCATTCATGATTTTATAGACCTTTATCATATCCTCCCCTTACCTCTTTTCTTAGTTGAACAGTCCCAGTCTTTTTATGTCTCCTTGTATGGAAGCTGTTGCATTTCTCTGTACTTTTTCCAATTCTAATATATCTTTTTGAGATGGGGCAACCAGAACTGCACACAGTATTCAAGATGTGGGCGTACATGGATTTATATAGTGGTGTTATGGTAGTTTCTGTTTTATTATCTATCCCTTTCTTAGTGGTTCCTAACATTCTGTTCGTTTTTTTGACTGCTGCTTCACACTGAGCAGACGTTTTCAGAGAACTATCCTTAACTAACTTAGCTGGGCTTATGGTGAAAAGACAGTTCTCCAAAGAAAGACTTACAAAAATCTAGGCAAATCGATCTTTTCTATGTTGATCCCAATACTCCCAGATATCTGTACTACTTTGGATTCAGGCCACATATTTCCTGTCTCATCAGCCAACTATAAACCTGAGGCCTAAAATGTTGAAGCCTTTAAGGAACCTTACATTTTTGTTTGCTGGCAAGGCTGAAGTGTACGGAATAAAACTAAGATGCTGCCTTTCTTCTCAAGCTCTGAAGAAAAATCCAGGTATCATAGACTCTCCACATTTTAAGGTCACACTACAGAGTTTTCTGTGTAGCTTGAAAGCTTGTAACTTTCACAACAGAAGTTGGTCCAATAAAATATATTACCTCACCCGCCTTGTTTCCCTAAAAATACAGAAACACAAATATTTATGCAGAAATCTTCCTTTGTACTATGTGTAACTGAAGTGGAAAGGAGAAAATCTATATAAGTTATAAAAGTTATTCAAAGGTATTGCAAATACTGTTTACAATGTTTGTGAATTAATTATTAGTGACTAAGTAACCATGTGGGACTTTTATCTCTGCAGCTGTTACTAGCACCTACAAACAGGGCTTTCAATCTCTGGGCTTGATGCTGGGTAATGCATTCCAAAAAGTCCTGAATGAGTTATGCTGTGGTATAGGAAAGGGGATGGAGTGTGATAGTTGTACCTAATTTAGTATTGCCAACCCCAAAAGTTTAAAAATTATAAGCTAGACCTCCAAAGCATGAGTTTTGACGGAAAGTTTTAAGAAGCATGTTCTGGATTTTGAGCACAGCCTGCCCCTCTCAAGTATCTGTGTGTGACAGTTAATGTTACCAGCTCTCGCTAACTTATAGTGAGTCATGCGGGTTTGGCTCCATGGCAGGAGCTCCTTCCAGAAGAGACAAATTTGTATAAAGTGCTGCCCGATGGTGTGGAGGTTCCAGCTTCCTCCCAAACCCACAAATTCCAGTTAATTCATTCTTTATCCCTTCTTCCCGACCCCACAGCCACCCAGGTCAGCAATTAATTGTCCACCCATCATCCCCCCACTTCAATTATTTTTGTGCCCCAAGCCGTCATATCTGCCCCAGGCCTATATCAACTCTTCCCACCCAGCTACACAACAGCTCCGCACACCCAAGTCCCACATCTGCCCTGTTCTGTTCCACCTGCTGCTGTGGTGGTTCTTCACCCTCCCATGGGCAGGGTGGCAACTTCAGGGGATCTTCACCCTTCCTCCAGACCTGAGGGGATGGGTGGGGGCCAGCTTTCAGGGCTCATCACCCTCCCCCTAGGCCTGGGCTTGGGGTCCAGCTCCAGCAGGGTGGTCTTTGCCCCCTTCCCAAGCCTGGGGTTGCAGTGGTACTGGGGAGGGAACAGGAACACAGAGAGGCCTGAGTTGCTGGGTTCTTTCACCTCCTGCTCCCAGCCCCTATTGTGAAAGTGATATTGGCTGCTCCCTCTCCCCATTCGCTACACAAACGCTTTTGTTGGCTCCTGAGGGGTGGGGGATAGAGAGCACTATCTCCTGTGGCAGCTCTGATTGACTGCACTTCTATAGGAGGTGAGGAAATGTGGAAGACAGCCACTCAAAAGGGGCTTTCCCCAGGCAGGTCTGGAATTCCCCTGAAAGCTGGGGCTTCTATCATCAGAGGTAGACTGGCTCCAAGTGGGGTCCAAACTGGGTGATTTGTGCAAGGTGGCAATACTTCTAACATATCCTATTCATCCTCCCTACAGAAATGATGCCTGAATAGGGGCTGCCACTTTTTAGGCAAGCAAATCCTTCAAAGATGGAATAATAGGACCCCTGGTCTTTCCCCCAGAAAAGGTGTATTTATTAATCTGCTATATATCTTCATGCAAGATAGAAAACACATTTAAATTTAGAATACCAACACAATTTTCAGGGAAAGTGGTGCATTTACTAGCGCACCTGGTACTAAAAACAGCTACAAAATGTGGAGAGCATGTTGCTAAATGAAGATTTGCAGATGATCTTGGAATGACTCTGGCCTTGATTATGCTAGAGAACCAAGTCTGGATGGTCCCTTAAGGCCAAGATTGCTGTATTGTGTACATTTTTATTAACAGCAGGTTATTTTTTAAATGTATTATTTTGTTCCTATAAAATAATTAGGAGTGAATGGTATGACAATATCCTGCAACTCTTATGGAATTAAGATAAACATTATTGAATTAAGTCCAATGCCTTTGGGGTCCATTGCATTTAAAATGCAATTGTTTATGTTGTTACTGTGAGACTGTATGTAATTTTGGGTATGCTAATGTAATTCCTCTGGTTATAATCCCCCAACCCTGGGAGAGGTTTGCATATACTAGGTCAAACTGGATTTTGCAGGGACCAACAGACAGGGAAAATATTTTTGGATAACTAACCTGGTTTCAAACAGGCTCAAGGCAAATGAATAAGAAACAGACAGGACCTCTACTCCATGGAGGGCCCCAATCTTTAGGGAATGGCTAGAAGGACTTGGCTTACCGAGGGCTAATAAGATTGGATGCTAGTTCTGAGCTGAGGCGGCGATGAACTTGGGAGCACAAAGGAAACCCACCCTTTGGGGGCAGAAGAGGGGCTTGAAGGAGTCACCTGCCAGAACCCATGTTGAAGACATTTTGCGGAGAATTGGATGCATTGGTATATGCGTAGGTTCTTTTATTGTTTTAATATGTTTTCTCTGTAATGCTTTTACCTTAAGAGTAAAATAGGCTTGCATAGGAAGTGCTGGGTGGTAACTTATAACTGTGGGTAATTACTGTGGTGTTAGTCCCTGAAGAGAAAGTAAGCAGGCTTATGTAGGCAGACTGTCCTTTTCTGAGAATAACACAGTGAAGGCAGGAAACTGTTCAGCCTGGAAATGCCCTGCTCAGGAGGGAGAAAGATGTGGGTGTCCATCCCTGAAAGGCAATGGCTAGGGAGCTGGAAGCCGAGAGTGGGTGCCCTTGCTGAATCACTGAGGGGAAGTATAGGCGCAATTGCCATGAACAGTCACATTAGGTATGGAATGAAATGCAGAGTGAGGTTCAACATGTACACAGAGCCACTGAGACTGAAGGTGTCCAGAATTGCTTGGAGAGTGTTTGAGAATTACAGGTATCATATGAGTGCTCTTGCCACTGTCCAGTATGGTCCCTCCACCTGCAGATGGGGACAAACACCCTTTCCGCCAGGGGATTAGGGAGGGATGTAGAAAAAAGGTTGAAGTGCTATTTCCCCTAAATCCTTCCTGCTTTTTCCGTTCGACCCTGTGGAAGCCTCTTCACAAATGCTCTAGTGGTTGTGATCTGCTGGTGGGGAGGGGTAGGGCTGGAGGGCTTTTTGGATCATCCTTCCCTATAACTAGGATTCCTTTTTTGCTCCCCTTCCCCGAGTAGGTGCTTCCCTGAGAAGCTGGTGGACGTGTGATTGCTTTGGAGCCATGTTGACATGGAAGGAAGATTAATGTAGGGCATATTCACAGGGCTTCTGCATGGATCTGCAGTTTCTGCAGACTCAATATCTGTCTGTTCAATGTGGTGGCAGGGTGAGGCCTTCTTACCAGCCCTGGAATAATGGTCAAAGCCCACAAGATCTTCCTGTTCCCTCTGTGTGATTAATCCCACGGGGAGTAATATGGCTCTAGCATTTTACATATAATTATCTCTAAATAATAAAAATGGGCTCTTACTCCTCTGATCCAGCAGGATTGCTCAACTTCACTTAGTGGCAGCTTTGATGTGGATTTATAGTTGGATGGCACTGCCTCCCTGCAGGGACATTTAGCCATTGAAGCCTCATTTTCAGGTGCAGGGAAGGTGGGGGAATCAATACAATTAGCTAGCAAAAAGACAGTAGCAGTTTACAGCTAACACTTGCAGTTTGCCAGAAACTTCAGAGATGTTGTATCCAAAGGCAACCGAGCATACATCCTGTAGTGTGTGTCAGCAGGAAGTTAGAGCGCACCATCGTCAGGGAAGTGAAAGACCTCCTAACGAACAACAGGAACTGAAGTGTGAATTGTAAAAAGGGAACTGAGAATAGCCAGAATAAAACATGTGGGTGGGGTGGGAACTGCTGATGGGGATTAGTGGCCACACCATTACTGGCATCTTAAACATCCAAATTTCAGCTGGGAACGACATTCCTTTTTTTATTCTTCCTGCAAATACTATTTCTTATTAATTATTATTCATGATAGCTGCTGGGGAGATAATGGGGGAATGTGGTTGCCTTTCAAAAATCATATTTAAAAATATGTTTGAATACCACAGTCCTTGAATAGAATTCCTTTAGCTATTGTGTGAGGTAATGCTGGACTCTCCCTAATTCCAAAGTAAAGACTTAGCAGTAGCAGAATTGTATATAGCATTCTGATATGGCAAAACAGTAATAAAATAGAGATTTTTACTATTACTAATAAGGCCCGGTGGAGCTGTATACACAGAATCTAAGAGCAGGATTGCTCCAGTCTTGCACAGTGAAATGGGGAGTGACAGGAAGAAAGCTTTAGTCGCATCTGTCTGTCTGGCTGAGATCTGAGCGGGTCCCACAGGAGAAAAGAGAAAAAGTAACAAAGTTTCCCACTCTGCAGGTGCAGCTTGACAAACTGCATTTATGAAAGAGGAGCATCCCGTTTTCCTTTGCTGTGATCTGGTTTACAGTGAAGCATGGAATGATGGCTTGAAGTTGTATTTTATCTTATTCCTGTTGCCTCTGGAGATTGTGGAGATTAAACTCTTGATTACACGAAATCAAATTTAGATAAAGAAAAGGATTAAGTTTAAAAAACTAAACCGAAAATTACGGCTATTAAAAATATTTTTGGCACAGATCCCTTGAGAGGTGTATCTTAAAAGGAAGTTCTGTTACTAAGACACCTAAAGTGTCCTGAAAAATGTATATCCTCCAATTTTAAATAAGAGATGTTGATTTATGAACATACTTAACCAAGGATAATCAAATGGGCTATCAAAGATCAGATTAGACATTTATTTAATATTCATGTTGAATTACAGCACCAGGCAAGCAATATTGCTTTCTTCCTTTTGGTTTTGTGCATTGATTTTGAAGCAGCTGGCAGAACGACTGAGGCTATCTCCCATGAATGCCCAAGAAATTTCTAGAAATGCACAAGATCTCTCCCTACAGAGGGTATAGTAGTTATACAATGGATGAACTATTTGGAACATTATGCCAAATTGCAGAGATGGCCTGGGAACCCTTCTTATGTGGATAATCTCCATAGTCAAAAAGGAAGGGGTTACTAATGGGTCATGTAGTTCATTTTGCTGTGCTGTGGCAGGCCTCCAACATCCTATAACAAAATGATTATGAAGTCTAGCCTGGATGGTGTCTGTTGATGTCAGCATTTCCTTTGGCTGTGTGTTCCATCATCTAATCACGCTTGCAGTCAGCTAGAAAATTTTTCCTATTGGTTAAACTAAATTTTCCTTGCTCCAGTTTGATTCTGTTATTCCTTGTTCTGTCGTCCTTGACTAGTGAGAATAATTGACCCTTTCCTCTGAGTTACATCCTGTAAGGTATTTGTACTATCCTTACTATGGCCCTTTTCCCATTAGCTGTATTTTCCAAGATTTTTATAAGTTCAGCTAAAAAAGTTCTTCAGATGCCCGAGTTTCCAACTCTCAGAAACAAAACTATGCTTAAAGCAGTGTCCCCCAGCAGGTGCATTAATTGTATTTTGCTACACTGTCACGCTGATTAGCTGGGCACACACACATTGTCAGGCATGAGTTCTCACCAAATACAAGCCTTATCTTGATTCTCAGAAGAGCTGGAGAGAAGCCAGAACCATGGAGTAGAGTCAAATATACACAAGTGTCTGTCAATCTGCAAAACTCCATTTGAATACATTTTGGCACCAGAACTACATCGCATGAAAAGTGGCTCTTAAGGAAATACAAGAGGAGCTAGGGGGATGGACATCTTATTTAATAAACAAGCAAACAATTCCTTGAGTACCTTTGTGCTGTCTGGTGCTGATGTGAATGAAATATCAATGCCTTTTAATATGCCGTTTGTGAGTGGTAAGCATTTCCAGCTCAGGGTTGGCTTGCCGTGACTAAATGAAAGGAGGGACAATAGCCCCACAGCGACAGGCCTTTCACATAGGTGGAAGTTAAAGTGATTAATAGCAGTTTGAAAAATAAAGTACAAAAAGAAATGCCTGTGTTGCAGATGAGCTTTCCCACAAACTGCCCATAAATTACCCTTCCAGCCCATTGTTTATTTTTACTAACTCTGTTCTTTTGTTTTCAGCTGTGTGAGTAGTGCAAACGGCAACACGTTCTCTGATCAGTGGCCCAAATTCTGATTTACCTAGAGTGGCTGGGTGACTTTTCCAGCATCTATCTGTAAGTGTGGTGTGGAGGAGGGCTCACTTGCTAAAGCTCAGCATGGGTAAGACGGGCAATGCTAGGGTTCGGGAAGCAGCTAGAAGATATGGCAAAGATTATATTATTGCCTATTGTTGCGGGCATACGTTTGGCAGGTGCTATGGGGCTCACCACATGAGGGTATGGTTGGCTCCATAGCTGCTGCTGGCTGTGCAAATAGCAGCATTTACCATGAGTCCACCATTTGCACTTGGCAAGGAGACAGCATCATTTTCTTAGAATATGAAGATGTGGACCTCACCATAGTCAGCCGTGTCCCTGGCACCTCAAGGTTGTACAGTGTCACTGCCATAGGGTTATACCTCAAGATCATTCAGAAATGAAAGGCCATGCAAAACACTGTTGCCCACTCATTGAGGCTCAGATTCACTAAGGTACTCCAGCATGTAACTTGTACCTTCAAGACCCTGAGTAGTTCCATTGAAGTCCCGGGGCCTACTCAGGTGCATAAAGTTATGCAGGTACTTAAGTATCTTGCTGACTCAGGGTCTGAATGAAGTTTCACACACAATGCATGTTACATCTGTGCACTGTGACCTACACTGGCTGCCAGTTGATTTCCTAGAAGAGTTTACGGGATTGGTTTTTGACCTATAAATCCCTCAAGAACACTTATTTTATTAGGGGATTCTGCAGAGCTCTGATAAATGGAGGTGTTTGAGCTAATAACCCCTTGTCTGAAAGAGAGAAGAAGGGATAGGTCCTTCTCTCTGAAACTTGCTTTTCTCCCCTGTCCAACAGAACATGGATTAGATAGGCCTTGAAGTGTGAATCATGTTATCAGCTGCTCCCAGGAGTGGGGGAAGAAGCTTGAGATAGATTGATGAACAGAGTCTTCTGTTGGCAGGTATTGAAGCTATTCATACAATTTTGGGGCTTAATTATTGTGTTAAAGTATTATCCATGGCCTAAGGCTGTATGATTAATTCCTTTCAGCCATTTACATTATGTAACGTATCCAATTGGAAAATCCGTTGGAAATGCCAGGGTGGTCACCCCGCTCCGGCCCTGAAGGGGTTAAAGCAGCTCTGGAGAGGGCTGTGGCTGGTAAAGCTAGGCTGATTGGGGGAAGCAGCCACAGCTGGGGCTACGCCCCAATCAGGCCACCACTGGCACTATAAGAGGGCTGAGGGCCAGAGGCTGTAGAAGACACTCGTTCTCTAGTCTTTGAGAGAGAAGGATCTGGCTGCCTGGGAAGCAGAGAAGGGTATCTAGGGTGGAGCAGTGCTGGGGAAGGGCAGAGGGAGCTGGGGAGCTCCAGCCTAGCAAAGCCCCAGGCTGCAGGCCGAGGTAAGGGTACTAGGGCTGCAGAGGGGCAGCTCAGATATAGGCAGAGGCAGCTGGGCCAACCCCCCCTCTTGCCGACGATGAGTGGTTTATAGACTGCAGTCTACCCCAGTGAGCGGGGGCTAGATGATGACTGGCAATAGCCACTGAGGCGAGGTGGGGATAGGGGGTTGGGAGTTCCCCCGAGGTGGGGAGACTCAGATTGTGGGTTGCTGCTAGGGGGCACTGGGGTCCGGGAAGGACACGGGGGCCAGTGGCAGACGAGACACCGGCCTGCAGAGGGTTCTCCAGAGGCTGGAAGAGCTAATTCCCAGGACAACCAGCAGGAGGTGCTGCGCCGGTGAGTCGTCGCCCCGCCGCAGGGGGACTCAGATGCTTGTGTTTGTGATTAAGAACTCCTTTGTAACATTGATCCCTCAAGTTCAGCAAGCTTCAAAGCAAAGAGAAGAAAGCCAAATATTGCGGAATATGGATACAGGGTGTAGCTGTAAATTAACTGAGAAGGCAGTGTGTAAAGGAGGTGTGGTGATGGTTGGGTTTTGGAAGAATGCTGGGGAGAGCTGTGTAGAATATTCTTCCTGGAACCTGAAACCAGCCCATTCTTAAATCTTTGTCCCAAACTCAAGATAGGTACACAAAGTGAACGTGCTCAATTTCGGGGTGACATTGAAATTGTGCAACATTTGCTGTTTTAGTGGGGCTTCACTTTGAGATTTTTTGGTCTTAATTCAAACCTGCAACTCAAAGTGAAACTCTGGGAAGGAAGGGGCTGTTCAAACTTCTGTGGACGGAAACCAGATCAGATATCGGCACAAACCCACGAGAAGCAAAATCACCCATTTTTTTTGCAGCTGTAATTCCAGTTTACTGTTGGTTACCCTGGCTTCTGCAATTTATTTCCACAAGATGGCGATATTCTAACATATCAGATCTATACTTTTCATGTATCCCTAAAAATGACCAAGAGTGATGAAAACTGGACACTATTACATATTCTATTTCTATGGAGATATTTTTTAACTGGATATGCTTCTACACAAAATAATTATCCAGAAAAACGATGTAACGTTAAGCAAGCTTTTTTATAGGTAGCACTGTAAAGAGGCATCTAATGAATGAAATCAACTATCCATTTCTGAAACCACTAGCAGTCTGAATCCCAACCAGAGCTCTTGGGATCAGCTCAGCAGTACTCCATTCCTAATGGTAGAAGGATTGGTAAAGTTTGTCACATGCAATCAACTTTCAGACTGAGTTCAAA
The DNA here is from genome assembly GCF_013100865.1 of Trachemys scripta elegans. Lineage (NCBI taxonomy): Eukaryota > Metazoa > Chordata > Testudines > Emydidae > Trachemys > Trachemys scripta. The sequence continues at coordinate 39,536,515 of NC_048303.1, forward strand.
GCCTGGTCTCTCAAGAGAAGTGTCTAGTTTTGCTTGAAAATGGTTGGGTCCCTATTCACTGCAGGGGAGAAAACTGAAGTTGACAGGGACTCGGGTTTTTGAATCTTGGTCCTACAAGAAATGTGATTGTGAGTGGGCGGTGGCTGTGGGGAAGCTGGTCTCCAGCTGTTGCTGCAGCCACAGAATCTAGCACAATGGGGCCCTGATTCTGACTGAGAGCTTTGGGTTTCACTGCAGCATCACTAATAATAATAATAATTAATAAAGGGGTGAGTGTGGGTTGCTCCCTTTCCACCCTGACACAGATAAAACCCGCCTGCCCCTGAGAGACTGCATGGTTGCCTGCCCAGGTTAGAGTCACCTCCAGGTGACGTTGCAGGCCCTAGCAGTACACCTGTCCTCCCACTCTCTCCGGGACCCTTGCCTTCCTAAACCTGCTCTGCTGATGACTCATGAACATGACACATTTTCCAAATAGCACCTCCCTTGTATATGTACAAGACTTATCCTTTCCCCTTTCGGCCTCACTATAAATAGTTACAATACCAGCAAAACATTTAAAATAACATTTCCCTAATAATATATATTTTAAGATCCCCTTTTGAATGATCTGGCACCATCAAGTCACGTTTGTAACCACACCGCAGATTCTTGTAACTGTTCCTCTCCTCCTCCATCTCTATGGTTTGTTACACACTGGCTGTGTCTTACATTGAATTAGCCTGCAAGTTCATTGGAGTAGAAACCATGTCTTGGGTATTTCCACAAGGCCCAGCTTAACAGGCTGTAGGAACACTACTGCAATGGAAATATTTAATATCAACAGTGCTGTAAAAGGAGTTTGCTTTGCTAGAAATGTATTACTCATTGTTTGTATTGTGCTCTGTTTGGTGTGGTGCTGACACTGTCACAAGGAGCTAATATCGTCCAGACCCAGTGGACGCGTTTGCCAGAAGATAAACACTATCAGGGTAAAAAGTTGACATTGCAAATGCATAACTGCCTGTGGCTGTGCTCCTGTGGCGATAGTACAATAAGTGGATTGAGAGGTGGGACAGAAGGTCTCATGCTTGAGGAAAGGCCAGGAGGGTGGAAGGTTATTGGCTCCCCCCTTTGCCCCCACTGCCAGCAGCAGTAAAGTTGATTACAGCTACTCATGTTATTTTGCTGCAGAAGATGGTATGATAGATATCACTGGGGATAAACGGGGCTGGTATTTAGGACAGTGTGTGATCATAGCAGCATCTGCCAGAGTTTCCATTTTAAATCTTAGTTTGCAAGGGCTTTAATTTGTCCATAAACATTTTTTCCAAGTCGTCTTAAAAAAGCCCAGCCCATAATTATTGTTTTTTCCAAAAAATAAAAAACTAGTGACATATGATAGAAGAATCTATTGTGGAAATGTAATACTCTGATGAGGTACGGCTCCCAGACACAATAAATGTCAACATTTATCCCTGCATTTTCTAAGAAACATGGGGTGGTGGTGGTCTTGATTCTGTTTTAGCCACATAGATCTATGCTCAGCAGCCACTTTGGCTCCTGCTTCTCAGTGGGAAAATGGTAGGCTGGCTGGAGGTTTAGTGCATGCCACCCTAAGAACATCCTGTAGTGCTTGAAGAATGCTGCAGGGAATCCATAAGGCTAAATAGGACTCAGATTGACTATTGCAATGTTGCAACCTTCTCCCCGCCCCCAGCCTTCTCACTCAGCTGAACTCCTTGATCTTCCTTCTTCAAGCCCCTCTCTCTGGACAAACTCTTCCTACCTCTTCCGAATAGACCGTTTAGATTTCCTCTATTTAGCTTCCCTAAGCAGGGCCTGATTTTTAGAAATGTGTGCACAGTTGTGTATGCTTATTTGTGTACCGAATTTCTCTATAGTATTACCACAACTGTACATATGGATTAGGCATACACTAGGGTTACCATATTTAACAAATAAAAAAAGAGGACCCTCCACGGGGCCCTAGCCCCACCCATTTCCCACCCCCCAGCCCTGCCCCAACTCCGCCCCCTCCTCCCTTCCACTCCCAGCAACGCGAAAAGGGCTGCCCGAGTGCTACCAGCTTCACGGTTTGCCGGGCAGCCCCCAGACCCTGCGCCCCTGGCCGGCGCTTCCCCAGCGCAGCTGGAGCCCGGGAGGGGAAGCGCCCAGCCAGGGGCGCAGGGTCTGGAGGCTGCCTGGCAAACC